>NC_036860.1:18302358-18365609 GCF_002910315.2 Salvelinus sp. IW2-2015 | reverse complement strand
TCTCTTACAAAAGTACTCTCTTTGTTACATATATTTGCACACTCTCACTCACTCACACTCATCTACTATGAAAGTCCATTCAGGAGCCCTCCTGTCAGGCTGCGGGCCAAGTGGTGCCTGGACTCCACACACACAGCACACACACAGCACTCAATATGTTAAAGGCATTACTATTGGCCTTATCCTTGAACCGGCCCACAGATGGGGTGAGCCAGAGGGGGAGGGAGGGAGAGCGAGAGAGAGGGAGGGAGAGGGAGGGAGGAAGTGGGAGATGCACACACGCTGAAACACACACAGCCTTACCAAATCAGCCCGCTCAGATTAAAGGGTGACCTGCCCTCCCGCACCCTTATCACCCGTTAGTTTATCTACACAAACAGTCTACATGCCAAGTTAGTTTTGGAGGGTTGGCTAGCTAGCCTGTAACCTGTTTTGAACTGGGGCCCCCTCCTTCCCTTTCTCCTCTCTCTCTCTCGCTCCCTCTCCTCTCACTGTTTTGTTGCAATGCAGCGCGAGAGAGGGGGTGGTTCCTGAATGATCCTCACCTGGAGCCTGTGTGTGTAGACAGACTGGGAAAGAGACCATCTGTTGCACTGGGCACACACACTCAGGGTGAATCCCAAATCAGCCCCTCGCCCCTACCAACTCGCATGGAGGGCCGAGGGTGACTTCCAGAGAGTGGCGAGGGCATCAATAAACCCATCAACGACGGGACACACTCATTTTACAATGAAATAATAAAACAAGCATTAAATTCAAATGAACCATTCCCCTTGTCTTTTTGCAAGATATAAACCTCAGTAACAGTTAACCATTTAATTTTGAGGCGCACGGGAATGTGCAAATGGAAGGCCAATGGGTGAGGGAAAGGGGAAGCATGTGATTTGAGATTCATCCTCACACTCACACACACACATGTATGTTTTACTGTCCTGTGGGGACCAAACGATTCCCATTCAAAATCATATTTTCCATAACCCTTAACCTGACCTTAACTCCTAAACCTAACCCTAATTCTAACCCTAAATCTAACCCCTAATCCTTGTGGGGACCAGCGAAATGTCAGAATTCTTGTTTTACTATCCTTGTGAGGACTTCTGGTCCCCACAAGGACAGTAAAACCAAAAACATACACTTACACAAAAACTCACACAGAGACACACACACACACAGCGACACGTACACAGAGAGACGCACACACACACACTCTATAGACAGCTTAGATAACACTTCCGTGGGTAGGTTAGCGGAACGGTCACCTGCCATTCATTATTTCTGAGCAACATATGTTGTTTTTCATGGCTCAAAAAAATCTTTAGGTAATCACTCCACTCACTAAAGAACCAGTCAGTGACTGTAGTCTGTAGTGTAGGCAGATCTCCTTATGTTGTGCTATTGCGTGTGTGTGTGGTGAGACACTCACCTCACTGCCTGAGTACTACTGAACACACTCACACACACACACTCCATGGAGGGAAAGCTGTGATGTTGAGAAACAGGTCAGGTTGGAGTCGGGTCAGTGGAATTCAATTATCCCAAGGTCACGGGGTCAAATAGTTGGTCAGAGTGAGTCAGACAGACCTTGGTGGATTATGGGTCTTGTCATTTCAAAGGAGGTATTCGTAACAGATGTCAGTGTTGCGTAGGTGCCCCTTGCTGAAACTAGCAAGGTGTTGTAGCAAATGATGAATAGAATGGGCTTGGAATCTCTAACTAGTGTTGTCACGGTACCGACATCAGGTTTAGTATCATGATTCTCGATACCATCACAATACTCAAAAACAAAACGATACCAAAATGATACCACTGTAAAAAAAAAAAGAAGGCATACAGTTGAAGTCGGAAGTTTACATATACTTAGGTTGGAGTCACTAAAACTCATTTTTCAACCACTCCACAAATTTCTTGTTAACAAACTATAGTTTTGGCAAGTCGGTTAGGACATCTACTTTGTGCATGACACAAGTAGTTTTTCCAACAATTGTTTTACAGACATATTATTTCACTTATAATTCACTGTGTCACAATTTCAGTGGGTCAGAAGTGTACATACACTAAGTTGACTGTGCCTTTAAACTGCTTGTAAAATTCCAGAAAATTATGTAATTGCTTTAGAAGCTTCTGATAGTCTAATTGACATCATTTGAGTCAATTGGAGGTGTATCTGTGGATGTATTTCAGGGCCTACCTTCAAACTCAGTGCCTCTTTGCTTGACATCATGGGAAAATCAAAAGACCGCAGAAAAAAAATTGTAGCCCGCCACAAGTCTGGTTCATCCTTGGGAGCAATTTCCAAATGCCTGAAGGTACCACGTTCATCTGAACAAACAATAGTACGCAAGTATAACTGAAAAGAACTGAAAAAGTGTGTGCGAGCAAGGAGGCCTACAAACCTGACTCAGTTACACCAGCTCTGTCAGGAGGAATGGGCCAAATTCACCCAACTTATTGTGGGAAGCTTGTGGAAGGCTACCCGAAACGTTTGACCCAAGTTAAACAGTTTAAAGGCAATGCTACCAAATACTAATTGAGTGTATGTAAACTTCTGACCCACTGGGAATGTGATGAAAGAAATAAAATCTGAAATAAATCATTCTCTCTACTATTATTCTGACATTTCACATTCTTAAAATAAAGTGGTGATCCTAACTGACCTAAGACAGGGAATGTTTACTAGGATTACATGTCAGGAATTGTGAAAAACGGAGTTTAAATGTATTTGGCTAAGGTGTATGTAAACTTCCGACTTAATCTGTATTAACCAGAGTCACAGTATGGCACTTGATCCATTTAGATCATCTCAGCTTCTGGTCTGTTCAATCGTTGGGCATCTTTTGAGTTCAATAGGATTACATTTCTTATGTAAACATTTTTCAGAGGCAGCCATGTAGGCTTATGCATTAATGAATCAATCATACAATCAATTTGACTTTGTTTTTACCATTTTAACTACTTAACATAATAGTAATAATTTATTTGAATGGTAAATCTATTAATAAACTGGGTAAATAAAATACAGGTGAATGCATATTCAATAGGAGTGTGTGCATGCATTGCGCTATCAACCTTGTTCTGGCTGATTTCATGGGGCTATAGATGACAAACAATCTGTTTCCCTTCCATTTGGGACTTATTTTATTGTATTGATTAACAACATTTGCATAGAAGTAGCTTATTTTTTAAAAGTGCACTCTGTCTCTAACCAGTAATGACGTCATTCCCATGACAAGAGGGGAGCGGCCCAGAGTCAGTTCACTGAGACAATAGATCATCTTTGGGAGAGACGTGAGAGTGAGAATGATTAAGTGAATTAATAAAGTTTTTGTGACAATCCGCTATGAAATCAGCATATTTTGTGTTATGGTTTGCATATTATCACAAACAAAGTACCAGGGTAGTGAATTGATGATAGCTTCAGCTGTAAACTAGCAAGAAAAGTTAGCCTACAAAGCTGGAAGCTACTGGTATCTTTTTGCATTGTAACGGGTTCTAGCCTGTATGGACATTGTTTTGCGAACAATAATTAACAGTTTCAACATTTCTACATGCTGTGTCGCATTATTCTATTGTGTTAACTTTTGTGCAGCATGAGTGGGGAGCTAACATGATGCAGCCCAGACTCCCAGTGGAGGCTAAGTGGAGCAGGCGCAGTGCTTTCGCGCTATAAGGGGGAAATCAGCTGCGCTGATAGACAGAGTTGTTCCGTGAGACACATTTGACAGATGTACCGAAAGTAAAACAAATTCTAGTACCAAACCGCTTTTCATGTTCTAGTATCGAAAAAATACAGAAGTTTCGGTATACCGTGCAACACTACTTGTAATCTTGCTAATTTGACTGGTAAACTCATGGGCACACTCGCAATGGCTGCCTGGTATTACGATGCAATAATTTATATGGTAATGTAGAAGGTTCATTCAAATGATGTTAACTGATGTGGCTCATGCAATGGAATGTATTTTTGTAATGTCAGTTGAGTTGAATCAACAATCACATCACAGATTGATGGGTACATTTCCTGCTTTTACTTCCTGCTTTGCTTGTAGGTTGAACAAATACAGGTTAAGACAACGCGATTCTAATATCCCATAACTCTTTGCAACAATGGGACCAGCTATGCTAGTTAGCAACGGTACTGGTAGTTAGCAACGGCGCTTGTCCCAGATTTGTGACGACGTTGTCTTAACCTGTATATTTTCGACCTAGCTTTGCTATTATGGATACACACGCAATGGCCGCCAGTCCACCCATTATGCGATGCCTGTTATATTCATTATATTTCTATGGCAACACATGCAGTCACGAGCAGAGGAAAGGAGAAAATATGCTATTCTATACTTCAGTCATTTGTCTGGACAATTACTACCATCATCCAAAATTCCATGACCATCCCAGTCCTAATATTGTGTCATACTGTTATGTACTGTATGGCAATGTAGTTCAAAGCAACTCAAACAACATTGAAAATGCATCAATGTTATAGTAATTTTTTTACACATTTACCATTTGGCATGTCTCTGTGATGTTCACAGAAGCACTGACAAATGTGTTGACTTGACAACTGTGTCTGGGTTTTGAATGACCCTTACCCCCCTATTGATCCATGCTGGCTGAAGAACTAGCTAGCCAGTAACTAGCTAACACCAGACACAGATGAAATGGGAAACATATAAGTATCTTTGCCATAGATCATTGATCATCAACTAGATTCAGCTGCGGGACTATTTTATTCTTGAGTGGATGGTCGGGTGGCCGGAACATAATTACGAATAATTTGTAGACTGCAAATTGACGAATAATTTGTAGACTGCAACAGATATAATGTTTGAATAAAACATTATAATTTTTAACCTTGCTTACATTTGTATATGATCACGTGTCTCTCTATGTGTGATAATACTTGGATTTTTTAATAATTTTTTTATTAAATCACTTCCTGGTGTTTTTACATTCCGCTCAGAAAGCTTTGGGGGCCAAATACAACCACCCACGGGCCAAATTCGTCCGGGGCCCCCAGTTAGGAAACCCTGGCATAGATGAATAGGGTACATTTGAAATGATATACAGTCAAATTCTGGCACCAGTAGAGTAGCTATCTAGCTTTATAAACCACATAGTACCTGACTTGACTGCATTAAACCGAGAAAAGCTAGTTAGCTAAGCTAATTGAGACTACATAACTTGAACTGTGTGCTTTCTTCCCTTCCAAATCCTACAGTAAATAACAACAACTCCATTCAGATTATAAATTAGCAGCCTACCTGTTGGCTCTTGGTGTCGTACGCAGCCTGTCCTTCTCAATTAACTTTTAGTTCTGTCATTTTAATTCCATCTTCCATTGATTAGCCTAGAGATATCTCCTAAACTTGCCACACAGAGGCTCTAGCTCTGTGACTGTAGCCTAGAGCCGGTTTAATGACTTGTGATTGGATGACAACAACAAGCAGCTACACGCGCCACTGTTGTGAAAACCAAGAGACCAACAGCATAAATGATCACCTTTTTTCTCTCTGCTGGAAGCGTGAGGTAGATCATCTACATTGTGAATTAACGTGGAATTTTATGATTTTTTTCTTACAATTTTAACAGAAAATTGATTAAGAAATTGCCGTTTCAACGTTAAGAAAATGTTTCCATTTGTCACATCCCTAGCAGGAAGTACTTGGTTTGCGAAGAGAGCGGAGGAAAAGAGCCATACCACACATAATGCTCTCTGACAAACTCACTCCCTCTGTCTTCTCATTGTCTCTCTCCGTCCCTCCCTCCGCCTCTCTCTCTCTCTTTCTGTGTCTCTCATTCAGTCATTCTCACATTTTCTGTCTCTCTCAGTGTAAGTGGCTTTTTTAATAAAAATCCATATCAATCTCTGAGTCTCAGTGAGAGAGTTAGATAAGTCACACATTCAAATTGGAATCAGACTAACTCAATTTACAGCCTAAACCCCATGTCTGGGTCAGTAGAATTAAACACAGCTCCCATTTGTGTGTGTGTGTGTCTATGTGAGAGGTTGTGTATGAACTATGAAGAAGACTGTAGCCTTGGCCCCTGCACTCTGTGATCGTTTACCAAACTCTATTAACCGCAGGATCAAAGTGACTTAGATCTGGGAGCGAGCGGCCATGGCAACAAAAACCATATTGTAACCCCCGATCCAGGCAAATACCAAAGCTGACAGAAAATGCTTTATGTCTCCACAGTCACATGGTCACCTCCTCCAAACATCCAGCAGAAATAGCATGTCCTGTTTCTGACCTTTTTGTTTCCTTATTCTCAGAAAGCGTTTAGTGTAACTCTGGCTCTATGATTGTGCTTAACTTACCCTAGGCCTGCCCTGCTCAAATATCCTGCCCTGCTTAACAAATCAAAGGCTTCGAGACACACAGTCACATACACAAACATACACACACACACACACACACACGCACACACGCACACGCACACACACGCACACACACACACACAGCCCCAACACCTGCCCGTTTACTAGAAGCCCCTGAAAAGGTGCAGTTGGTTCGTCAAAACAGTATTTCGCTGTGAAGATTAGTTACCATGACAGTTTCTTTGCTTACACTTAAACAAATGCCGTTTCATTTGGAGGTAAAAATAACACTTACGCCCTGCCGCTTCTAAGGATAAGACAGTTGCAAGTTGCAAAGTGAAGCGAGTAGTGTTTAATTTGCAGTGTCATCGTCTGAAGGAGCTGTGAATGTTTCTGGTGAGAGATGCTGTCTGGTGTTGGCCAGAGTAGTAATGGTCTCTCATTCAAACTCCCACTGGGCACAGACTGGTGGTGCGCAGGTCAGCTTTTGTTCACCCGCACCCACCCGCAATTGCTAAAAACCCATCCGCAACCGCCAGACTATATGTGATTAACTGAAAATCCGAGGCCCACACGCAACCCTAACCCGCAAAAATAGAAAATGCGCTATAGGCTACAGTCAAAGACTGCAGAACGATTTTTTGAGAAGTGGTGCAGATTATTAATTTTGTTTTTTCCTGATATAGATATGTTTCTGCTTAATTAATTCCCGGTATTTTTGGTAGGCTATTTGTTAGTCAACTTGTCTAGAATCAGTACTATTAGCCAACGTACAATCATTGGATAACAAAATAGACAAACTATGATCATGAATATCCTACCAACGGGACATTCACCAAGTCATGGCTGAACGACGACATGAATAACATACAGCTGGCGGGTTTTACGCTGCATCGGCAAGATAGAACAGCCGACAAAGGGTGGCTGTCTGTGTATATTTGTAAACAACAGCTGGTGCACAAATTCTGATCGTTGACTACAGGAACAGGGGGACTGGGCACGACCCCATTCTCATTGATGGGCTGTAGTGGAGCAGGTTGAAAGCTTAAAGTTCCTTGCTGTCCACATCACCAACAAACTATCATGGTCCAAACATACTAAGACAGTTGTGAAGAGGGCACGTCAAAGCCTATTCCCCCTCACGAGACTGAAAAGATTTTGCATGGGTCCTCAGATCCTCAAAAAGTTATACAGCTGCACCATCGAGATCATCCTGACTGGTTGCATCAATGCCTGGTATGGCAACTGCTCGGCCTCCGACCGCAAGGCACTACAGAGGGTAGTGTGTACTGCCCAGTACATCACTGGGGCCAAGCTTCCTACAATCCAGGACCTCTATACCAGGCGGTGTTAGAGGAAGGCCCTAAACTGTTCTCTCTGCTACTGCATGGCAAGCGGTACCGGAGCGCCAAGTCTAGGTCTAAAAGGTTTCTTAACAAGTGTAAGTGCTGAGAAAGTGCTGAAAGCATGTTGGCTCAGTATTTAAAAAGAAGATGGAGAACAAGCTATAGGATGCCATAAGCCATAAGACTCCTGAACAGCTAATTAAATGGCTATCCAGACATTTGCATTGTCCCCCCCTACTCTCTGTTTATTATTATCTATGCATAGTCATTTTAACTCTAACTACATGTACATATTACCTCAGTTACCTCGACTAACCTGTGCCCCTCGCATATTGACTCTATACCAGTACCCCCTGTATATAGCCTCGCTACTGTTATTTTACTGCTGCTCTTTAAATATTTATTTATATTTTTTACTTATCTATTTTTAACTTAACACTTATTTTTCTTTGTAACGCTCGTCGGAAGGATGAGACCAAGGTGCAGCGAGGTACATGTTCATGCCTCTTTATTAAATACGAACACCAAACAAAACAAAAAAAAGACAACGAACGTCACGTTTCATAGGCTACGCAGAGCTAACAAAAAACAACATCCCACAACCTAAAGTGGCAAAACAGGCTGCCTAAGTATGATTCCCAATCAGAGACAACGATAGACAGCTGTCCCTGATTGAGAACTTAATATGCGTTTTTAGGCTATGGATGAGAAAGTGAACTTGTTCAAACGTTTAGCTCAGTTGTATGATGCTTTGCGATTTATTAACAGCAAGAGTTGCATTAAATAGGCTCAATATTTTTTGGTGATGCATTTGGCGATGTTCAATTAATTCGCAAAAAACATATAAACAAAAGCATTCACTGTGAAAGTCGATACATGTAGACCCTTCATATATAGGGTATGTGCAGCACTTCGTTCAATTTATCAAATCAGTTATTGTTTTCTTTCTCAAACCGCGAGCAACACCTGTCAAACAGACATTTCTCTCAAAACAGGGATGTCGATTCGCACAAGACTAATATTATCACACGACTTTGGAGTTTTCCAAAAAACAGTAGGTTAGTCAATGTCCAGATTTCAGTAGGCTACAGTTCCCTTGACATGCCATAGGCCTATTTGAAGTACTGTCTTGTGACTGTCGAATTTGTATAGAGCCTCACAATCATCACACGTCATAACAGTCACTCTCACTGCTATCATCCTCTTTTACCACTTCACCAAATCTTTTCCAAACATACATTTTCTGTCCCTCCTTTCTCTTTATTTTCAACTCTCCTTTTCCAGCTTTTGTCTTATTGAATTAAACTTCAACAATGTCATTTTTGCCTCCGTGGATTGACGCTAACTTTTTCTGACCGTTACCAAAAGCATTATTTGGTGATTGGCTGTGTAGGATATTTAGCGACCTGAGGGAGAGAGCGAGAGTGTGTGTGATATGCTCTAAGGTTATCTGAGTGATGTGGTGCATCCTCTGGTCATATGGGCTATTAGAGGCCAGCGGGAGGTCCCAGCCCAGTCAGCTTCTCCCTCTCCATGTCTCTCCCAGGGCCTGATGGGTGGCTTGGGGCCTAGCCTTGCCTGCCTGCTGTCCCTGCCCTCTAGCCTATCCTCTCTGCTGGGCCCTCATGGACTCTACTCTCTAGACCAGGAGACATACTCTCACCAGTCACTCTCACTCTTTCATGAGTCTCTCTCTCACTCCCTCTCTCGTGCTTTCCTCTTTCTCTTTCTCTTTCATTCCACCCGCTTTCTTTCTCTTTCTCGCTCTCTCCTCTCTCTCTCCTCTTTCTCCATCTCTCTCTCTTTTTCTCTCTCACACAGCAGTCTGCTGTGATGTGTACCAGGGCTGGGAATTGCCAGGGACCCCATGATATGATATTATCACGATACTTAGGTGTCGATACGATGTGTGTTGCGATTCTCACAATTCTATATGTATTGCTATTCGATACTGCGTTTTTATTACAATTTGATGTTCCAAACATATTGCTCACTAACTATACGTCTGCTGCAGAGAGACAAGAAAGAGAATGAGAAAATGTAAGTGCTGAGAAAGTGCTGAAATCATGTTGGCTCAGTATTTAAAAAGAAGATGGAGAACAAGCTATAGGATGGCAGTCTTCCTGGGGCATACATCTATACATCTACATGATTATTTATTACATTTTTGCACCGCTGCTAAATTAGAGCCTTATAAATCACAGAGTCCAGACATTAAAACGGAATTCAAACTATATAAAAAATGTATTGAACTTAGTAGGAAATCAATTAAATGTATTGAACTTAATCATGACATGAACAAAACGCATCAGTGAGTCATATTTTTTTCTGAAACTTTCTGAAACGGCACAGGATTGCCTCTGTATGTGTGTTGTGTATGTGTAATTACACTTTGTGAAGCTTAAAAAATGTTAACTATCAACATGGCCTACCTGCCATGTGCCATTTGCCTACCTGCCAGAATGATATCGTGATTATTTTACATCAGTCCAGTGGCCATTTGTTTTGCAAACTCTGCAATCACATCAGTGCTACATAAATGCCTCTAACCAAACAACCAACAGTCTCTGGCTGGTGTACATTGCATTAAAGGCTAACTACACCCAAAATTCAACATATCTTATGCAGTGCCTTCGGAAACAATTCAGAACCCTTGACTTTTTCCACATTTTGTTACGTTACAGCCTTATTCTACAATTGATTAAATTGTTTTTTTAATCTGTCATTCATCTACACACAATACCCCATAATGTCAAAGCAAAAACAGKTTTTTATGAGTTTTTGCTAATTTATATCAAATAAAAAAATTATGTAGTGCTGCAAAGATCATTGTTCTTTTGGAAGGTTCTCCCATCTCCACAGAGGAACTCTAGAGCTCTGTCAGAGTGACCATCATGTTCTTGGTTACCTCCCTGACCAAGGCCCTTTCTCCCCAGATTGCTCAGAGTCTTGGTAGTTCCAAACATCTTCCATTTAAGAATAATGGAACCCACTGTGTTCTTGGGATACTGTAGATGTAGCTCAGTTGTCAAGGCTGACTAGGCTGTTTGGTCTGCCTGCTCCAAGATTAGAGTCCCAGGTTGTCTGGTTTAGTTTGGGCTGATGACACGTCTGGTCTGCCCTCTTGAGTCCTTGGACTGTCTGGGACAGGCGACGGTGGTGGCAGCATGCAGTGCCACTTTATCAACCCCCCACCAACACCACCAGGCAACCGCCACACGCGCACCCACACAAACACCGCTAATTCCACTGTAATGGCAGTTGATGTTAATTCAGACCATACAAAGTCACACACTCACACACACCATTACTCCCACAGCAATGCCAAWTGATGTAATTTAGACCATAGTCTAAATCAGGGGTTTCCAAACGTTTTCACACAGGCCCCCCTTCCAGCATTGGGGAACATCTGCCCCCCCCCCCCCCCAGATCTAGACAGTTCTGAAAAGTTATAAATAGCTCTCTAAGGTATGCAATGACTGACATGACAAGAGGTAAATTGATGATGCACTACCCCTCTCGCACCACCGTTTGCGAACCACTGGTCTAAATGATTTGATAGTCTGTGTGTGTGTGTTGCTGTGGAAAGACACTTCTCCTTGTCGTAGCCTAAATAATGAACTGAGAAGATGCCTCTTTGGTGGTTAAAGCAACGTTTGAAGCTGTGACGTTGATGTTCCATGCTGAAATTAGTCATTACATGGTCAAGCAGCACTGAGAATTGATCACACCAGTCCCAGATAAGCTCTCATTCATCTCAAGGCTTTTAGTAATACCATTTTACTCTGTGGTAGTCAGCACAGCATTCATTTGATCATTTCCATTCAGGCTTTTACAGCTTTGTTTTTCTGTCCTCCAGTTGTAGTGGTTGTGTAATACAGACTGTGAGTGTGTCCCAAATGGCACCCTATTGCCTATAAAGTACACTAGTCCCTGTGGGTTCTGGTCAAAAGTAGTGCACTATAAAGTGAATAGGGGGCAATTTCAGATGCACACTGTGCGTGTTGGAAGAGGTAGGTGATGATGATGATGATGATGATGACGATGATGATGCTGACTGCCTGATGAATGCTTAAAGACCCACTGCAGTCAAAAACTAGATTTTTTCTGTATTTTATATCTACAGTTGAAGTCAGAAGTTTATATACACTTAGGTTGGAGTCACTAAAACTCTCCACAACTACTCCACAAATTTCTTGTTAACAAACTATAGTTTTGGCAAGTCGGTTAGGACATCTACTTTGTGCATGACACAAGTAGTTTTTCCAACAATTGTTCAGACAGATTATTTCACTTATAATTCACTGTATCACAATTCCAGTGGGTCAGAAGTTTACATACACTAAGTTGACTGTGCCTTTAAACTGCTTGTAAAATTCCAGAAAATTATGTAATTGCTTTAGAAGCTTCTGATAGTCTAATTGACATATTTGAGTCAATTGGAGGTGTATCTGTGGATGTATTTCAAGGTCTACCTTCAAACTCAGTGCCTCTTTGCTTGACATCATGTGAAAATCAAAAGAAATCAGCCAAGACCTCAGCATTTTTTTTTTTAGACCTCCGCAAGTCTGGTTCATCCTTGGGAGCAATTTACAAACGCCTGAAGGTACCACGTTCATCTGTACAAACAATAGTACGCAAGTATGAACACCATGGGACCAGGCAGCCATCATACCGCTCAGGAAGGAGAAACGTTCTGTCTCCTAGAGATGAACGTACTTTGGTGCGAAAGTGCAAATCAATCCCAGAACAACAGCAGAGGACCTTGTGAAGACGCTGGAGGAAACAGGTACACAAGTATCTATATCCACAGTAAAACGAGTCCTATATCGACATAACCTGAAAGGCCACTCAGCAAGGAAGAAGCCACTTCTCCAAAACCGCCATAAAAAATCCAGACTACGGTTTGCAACACCATGCAACACCATCCCAACCGTAAAGCACGGGAGTGACAGCATCATGTTGTGGGGGTGCTTTGCTGCAGGTGGGACTGGTGAACTTCACAAAATAGATGGCATCATGAGGCAGGAAAATTATGTGGATATATTGAAGCAACATCTCAAGACATCAGTCAGGAAGTTAAAGCTTGGTCGCAAATGGGTCTTTCAAATGGACAATGACCCCAAGCATACTTCCAAAGTTGTGGCAAAATGGCTTAAGGACAACAATGTCAAGGTATTGGAGTGGCCATCACAAAGCCCTGACCTCAATCCTATAGAAAATCTTTGGGCAGAACTGAAAAAGCGTGTGTGAGCAAGGAGGCCTACACACCTGACTCAGTTACACCAGCTCTGTCAGGAGGAATGGGCCACAATTCATCCAACTTATTGTGGGAAGCTTGTGGAAGGCTACCTGAAACTTTTGACCCAAGTTAAACAATTTAAAGGCAATGCTACCAAATACTAATTGAGTGTATGTAAACTTTTGACCCACTGGGAATGTGATGAAAGAAATAAAAGCTGAAATAAATCATTCTCTCTACTATTATTCTGACATTTCACATTCTTAAAATAAAGTGGTGATTCTAACTGACCTAAGACAGGGAATCTTTACTAGGATTAAATGTCTGGAATTGTGAAAAACTGAGTTTGAATGTATTTGGCTGAGGTGACTTCAACTGTATTTACATTATGAGGTTTAAGTAATACTGTGAAATTGTGAAAATTATGATAATGCCCTTTTAGTGTAAGAGCTGTTTGAAAAGACCGCCAGGAAATTTCAGCCTGTTTTGGTGGGATGGAGTTTTGGCCTGCCTTGTGACATCACCATGCGGTAAATTAGTTAATAGACCAATGAGAAAGAGAGTTCCAAACCTCTACTTAGTTTTTCCCTCCCCACTCAGACCACTCCGACAGTCGTTGCAAAATTCTTGCTTGAGAAATATCTATTTTCTAAGAAGCTATTTTTGTTTATTTTTTACCATTTTCATTTAAGTTAATCACAGTAAGTACTTAATTGTTACCCAGAAAGGATTTGATATTAAGATAATAACATCTGCATTAATACAGGGGCTCAATTAGCATTGAATTCGCTCAGGACCCAGTTTCACATTCCTTCTATTTTACGCACATTCACAGACACACGTGTGTTCGGACATGAGAGGAATGTGTACTCCCTTCCCAAAGAGAATTTAATGTTTCCACACATCAATGTATTCACAGCCAGGGCTGATACTCAAGTAATCTGTAATGGATGCGTAATGGTACTTTCAGCGGTTTTCATACTTCTCATACTTCACTGCCTGTTCCCCAGATGGCACCCTTTTACCTTTTATAGTGCATTACTTTTGGCCAGGGCCCATAGGGAATGCAGTGCCATTTGGGACAAATCCTCTGTGTCTGTCCTGATGTCTGTGGAAGATAATGCCTTCCTATCCCGAAACCCACAAAATGGCCACTTTTAAAGATGACAAGTCTTACGGTCCCCCATGATAAAAACAGACTGACAGATGTGTCATTTTTTTATTTTCAAGATATGGGGCAATGAAACATTTATTAGATGCTCAAATAGACAGTATTCTTATGCAGCCCTTTGATGAGGGCATTGTGCTGTGCTGTGGTATGATGGTGTGAGACTGTGACACAGAAAATATAGTTTACCAAGCTACCAATTACTTTACACTGGAAGAAGTTACGCTACACTGAAGCTACCTTTTAGAAAAACATAGTTTACTTAACTAAAGTTACTTTGAAAAAGTAGTTCACTACATCCAAACTAGAGAGGGAGAGAGAGAGACGGACAGAGAGAGAGAGAAGCTGTGTGTAATACAGTTCCCTGACCTACCTACCTCTCCTCTCCACACCGTTGCCTTCCTTCCACTGTTTGCCCACTCTGTTAACTGTTACGAAAGGCTGCTGTGTACTTTGGCTGCATCCCAAAACTGTTAAACACACGCATCGACTGGCGGGCCATCATCAAAGCGGACCGACCTGCACAGCACTACCACTAATGGAGAGAGGTCTTTGCGGAACGCAACAATCAGCATTCATTTCTTAGCTGGGAGCTGCGTGGCCTAGTTCTGTGGGGGGCGCAGCACAGGCCTGGTTCTCAGGACAGCATGTAACTGATTTTTGTAGCAGGTCAGAAGAACATTTTCACTAACCTTAACCTAAGTCTCCTAACCTGCTACGTTAATTTTCCTAACCTGCTACGAAAAAGTCACTTCGGTATGCAATTATTTCGAACTGTATGCAGCTTCCCATTTACACTTTGGGGTGGTAAAAGTTTGATGGAATAAATAGTTCCCCACAAGCCTCTGATCAAATTGATAAATAATATCCTCTCCAAAAATGTAGCTTTCTATGTTTATTTACACCTTTATATATCTTGTTGTATGGGAGTCTATGCAATAGAATGTTTGCAGGCTGATAAAAGAATGTTGAGAACAGTTGGAATGTTCACCTGCTCATTGAAAATGACTATCAAACAACAATGGAACGTTCTATTGGGTGGATCTCATCTTAAAAACCATGGGATCTAATGATTTACCTAGACCTAGACATCATTGAAACATCATTGTTTTAGGGAAATTGGTCATACTGGGAAACAATACAAGTCCAAGAGATCGAAATCTGGTAGAGTATTGTTTTGATAGTTGCCACTTGTAATAGTCTGTTGTATAGCAATACTCTGCATACTAAGATGAGAGGCTAGATCTGCCATTTGTTGTCTTGTCCCAGCAAGCTAACTCAAAGATTTATGCAAACACAAATGATCTCTAAAAAGGAACGTTGTTGTGTCACAGCTGTTGAAGGAAGAGGACCAAGGTGCAGCATTGTAAGCGTACATTTTTTTTATTATTATGAAAAGACGTCGAATAAAACAATAAACCCTACAAAACAAACCGTGAAGCTAAAGGTAAAGCGCCATAAACAAAGTCAACTTCCCACACTGAAATGAGGGAAAAGGGCTACCTAAGTATGGTTCCCAATCAGAGACAACGATAGACAGCTGTCCCTGATTGAGAACCATACCCGGCCAAAACATAGAAATACAAAATCATAGAAAACAAAAACATAGAATGCCCACCCCAAATCACACCCTGACCAAACCAAAATAGAGACATAAAAAGGCTCTCTAAGGTCAGGGCGTGACATGTTGATTATAAGCTCTTCTGTCCCTGAACATCTTAAAATGATGTTCTCTAACCTTCAACCTTATTTGTTTATTTAATTAATTAATTAAATTAAATATGTTACCTAATAATTTTGTAGCCATTAGTTCAGTGGTTGTTTATCAAATTGAATTGAAATTATGCAATTGGTGATTAGAAAAAATCCAGCCTTTTAGCAATTGGTCTATTGCTGATGCTCCCGACAAACCTCAGCAAACTAACCAACACATATTTCAGTAGGCCCTATACTACAATATGCAATTATTTCATAAATAGTGTAACTAGACACCATCTATTAAGGCTTTAATACTTAACCAGCTATGTAAATTGGCGGTTTGTTAGAATGTTATGTTGGAATGTATATATGACAGGATTCAAGACAGATTTATATTTAACAATATGGCATAATATTGTATACCATTATAAGATATATTAGAATTGTTTAAAAAAAATATATAGAAATTATGGATGCAAATACTGACCAAAATAATTTACACAAATAGCGTGTTGGCATATTTTGTTAACAAATTTGCTAATATTTTACAGATGATATATTTTACAAACATGGCTAAATTGGTTGTGATATCTGCATACCTATAATAATTTTTGTATTATCCTAGGCATATTCCACCTATTATTGAAAGAATTGTGGCAATGACAGACCAATCCAAATTAAACCAATGGAGCCTGTTGACGGACATATTGGATAATGTGTACACTATGGTTAAACTGCAATAGCAAAACATAATTGTTTAGACTTTTCCTAGCTTTATGTAAAGTTTGGTGCACTCATTATGAAGGCATTTTGTGAAATGGGTTCCCTGTACCTCTTTGCTGGACATAATGCATTCCTATGGGTCATATAGAGTGCAATGTACAGAGCAGGTTTCACATTTCTAGATGTTAATACAATTTTCAGAATCATATTGCATATCATTTGAATCAATAGACATCAGTGAAGGCTTCTAAAACATTTTCTAAGTGTTTTAACGTAATATATTTGAAACCACTACAAAACTCAGCAATTTGGACAGCTTTTCTGGCAGATTTTCCCCACTATTCTGCTAAATACATGTAACTGACATATGTGGGCAATCATTTTGTGTTGTCCTCATTGTACCACACATTTTAAGCCATTACTCTTACAGAAAAACCACATGATATGGAAAATCACATGTGATGATATTCCACATGAAGTTTCACATAATCACAACCTTTCACACCTTGATTCAAATTTTCACATACACTGCTGCTACTGTTTATTATCTATCATGTTGCCTACTCACTTTATCCCTACCTATAAGTACATACTGTATCTACCTCAATTACCATGTACCCCTGCACATTGACTCAGTACTGGTACCCCGTGTATATAGCCATGTTATCGTTACTCGTTGTGTATTTATTCCTTGTGTTATTATTTTTGTATTATTTATCTTTTTTTCCTCTGCATTGTTGGGAAGGACTCATAAGTAAGCGTTTCACTGTTAGTCTACACCTGTTGTTTATGAAGCATGTGAGAAATACAATTTGAATTGAATTGGTCCCGTGTGGCTCAGTTGGTAGAGCATGGCGCTTGCAGGGCATGGGTTGTGTGTTCAATTCCCACAGGGGCCCAGTACAGAGAAAAAAAGAAAGAAATGTATGCACTCACTACTGTAAGTTTCTCTGGATAAGAGAATGACTTAAAATGTACAAAACTAAATTCACGTGCAAAACCAAACCAAACAGAAATTCATATGGTATTAGCCGCATTTATTTATTCAGCTATGCAAACCCAATGCAGTTTCTCCCCATTGACTTGAATGGTGGCCATCTTGAAAATAGGCTGCTGGTTCTGATTATAGACAAAATGTATGATGACTCTATATAGCAAAAAAAAAAATATCAAAAATGGGTTTCCTTGTTCTGTGTGAAATTTGGTGTAGTTATCTTCTATGGTACTGTAGGTTGTAGGGCCATATTTGCATATTTCCCAGCATGCCTTTCAAGTGGATGTGAGAGACCTACCCATGTGTTTGTTAATGACAGAGAGACATGGTTGTTGTATTCAATCATTTCTATTCCTGAAGCATTCACCAAGTGACTGCCTAAGTGAATGTGTTTCAATTAAAAGTAAACCCTTTATGACCACATACTATACAGTTCATAAGGCCTTTAGTTATGGATGACTTATCCTCCAAATTGTGGTCTGAGAATTCTGGTTCTTGGGTCACATCAGACCTGCAAGTCACAATACACTGGTTTCTGAAGTGGTTAGTCATTTCTAGCGGAATCCATCCAGAAGGAAGCTATCCAACAATTGGAATATTTTATCCCCCACAACCTGCACTCAGAATGACTGCTATGGTAAAGGACAATCAAGACTACCTAAACCATTTAAACTGGTTCAACTGTCGCAGTAATGGGTGCAATAAGTCCAAACCCTTACAAATTGTATTAGTTTAGATTTAAAAAAGCATGTTTAATCTTGCATTCTAAATGCCTAATGTTTTAGTTTTAAACACTGACATTTAGGTTATAAACGTGTCATGTTCATGATGTTACAGTGTAGAGTGCATCCCAATGCTGCCCATTCTGTCTCGATGTACCCCAAAAGTCATACATACTGTATATGACATTTGAACCCCCAAGGTGGGCCCCTAGAGATGTCATTATCAATCCAGTTGTTTCCTACCTTAATTTGTGTTGTATTAGGAAGTTAATAATATATCAATTGCCTTAGTATTAGATGATAGTTCCCTGATAATGCTAAATTACATTTCATACCCTCAATCCTATTGAACCAACTGACCACATAGGGGTCATAAAATATAATGACGTGATAACCACATTTAGCTACCTCCGATAAGTGATTATCATACCAAAATATACCCACAGACATGGACCTTAATAAAAATCACCATCATCAAATGTAGCCCTCTGGACTACATTCTGGAGTCCTTCCAACAACCCACAGACAGACAGACAAGACAGCTGTGTTGGTTCTGCTTGGCTCAGTCACTATGGACAGCACCACAGCACAGCAGAACCTCTCTCTCCATCTCTCTGTTATCTCCTTACCGCTTACTTATCTCTCATCTCACTACCTCTCTCTTTCCTCTTCTCATTCTCTCTCTCCCCTTCTCTGTCTTTACCACACATACATTCACTAACCTGGCCATTGTATGTGCCTCACCCACTCCCCTCACTCACTCCCTCTTCATTATTAACTGCTGCTTGATCAAAGAGCCTGTGTGTGTATGCATGTGTGTGTGTTTGTTTGCCTGCGAGTGTGTGTGTGTGTGTGCGTTTGTGTGTGTGTTTGCCCACCCTCATATTTCCTACATTACCAGGGCTAATTGGGAAATGGATGCATTCCTTCTTATTTTCTTTGCTTCAACAAGGCTTTATTTCCCTTTCCATATTTACTGTGTGGTGCCACCAGGTCTGAAAACTAAAGCAGATCACCTTCACTCTAGCCGTGCTTTCTGAGTGATGATGATGTACAGTTCTGGGGCTATTAAAGAATTACATTAAGGGGGAGTTTGATAGATTCTGCTATACAAGGTTACCTTCAGGTGGATTCTAGCTGCTTGTTTGTAGGCAGCCGTCATTTCATTTTATGACACAGTTAACTTTGCACTCACTTTAATGTTATATCAATTCAAGCTGTGGTTGTGTTGGTGTATGGAACTGAGGAGGATGGTATGATTCTATCTAACTGGTATATGAACAATGAACATAACATAGCGGTCGTCTGAAGTGCAGCTATGTAGCATAGCTCTAGCTAATTTGACAAATTTCCACATTGCGTGGACAATAATGTTTTTCTAATTCCAATTAGCTGCTGTGTGTTCTCCAGAGCCAGACCTATACTGTAGTTACAGTAGAGAGACCCTCACCCACGACTTCCACCCCATGCCCTCCACAACCTCTTTGAGTCCCAGCCAGGGCACGGCACTCTGACTTCCTCTCCCTAGCAGGAAGTTGGGGTGCTGCGCTGGCTGTTCCACTCAGACCAGGGTGTGGAGACTGGACCTTCTCATTGGATCCCTTATCGCTGCCAATCGGAATCAATTTAGTGGCTGTTACCTCACTGCCCTTTCATCACCGCTCTGCCTTTCCTTTCATGCCAGCAGGAGGAAAAGAAAAAAATAGGGTGATTAAAAAAAGGAAGGAGGAAGGGCAGACAATGGCAGAGCCTATCTATTTCATCCAGTGACCTGAATACATGATTCACACACACAGAGCCAATGCTAAATACTGTAAGTCAAAATAAAAGAGCTGTGAGCTGCTGACTGTTCTGTTCATCTAACCCCTAGGGACATGGAACAATGCTACTGTCTGGCTGGTGTGGATAGGTGCACTTTGGAAGTCACGGGGACAGGAAGTGGTTCTGGGCCCGTATTCACAAATCGTCTCAGAGTGGGAGTGCTGATCTAGGATCATTTTAGACTTTTAGATCATAATAAGATTATACAGACAGATTCTAGATCAGCACTCTTACTTTAAGATGGTTTGTGGATACGGGCTCTGATCTGATTTTGGTGAGGGGACTTACTTTGTTACTATACTACACTAGACATGGATAGGCTAAAGATTTGTCAACAAACACAGGGCATGTATTCTGGGTGTCTTTCTGTCTGTCATTCTGAGAGTATGTGTGTGTCCCCACTTATCGCATGTGGTTAGATCAGAAAGTTACAAAACAGGTACAGATGCTAGATGTACAATACGAGGCAGAGATGGCGATGAAATTACCAGTCGTATGTTCTGTGCCTTTATGTGTATATTCCATACTAGAGGTCGACCGATTAATCGGAATGGCCAATTAATTATGGCCGATTTCAAGTTTTCATAACAATCGGTAATCTGTATTTTTGGACACTGACTTGCCCAATTTTTTTTTTTTTTTTTACACCTTTATTTAACTAGGAAAGTCAGTTAAGAACACATTCTTATGTTCAATGACGGCCTAGTAACGGTGGGTTAACTGCCTTGTTCAGGGGCAGAACGACAGATTTTTACCTTGTCAGCTCGGGGATTTGTTTTTGCAATCTTCCGGTTACTAGTCCAATGCTCTAACCATCTGCCTTACATTGCACTCCACGAGGAGCCTGCGTGGCAGGCTGACTATCTGTTTTGCGAGGGCAGCAAGAAGCCAAGGTAAGTTGCTAGCTAGCATTAAACTTATCTTATAAAAAACAATCAATCTTAACATAATCACTAGTTAACTACACATGGTTGATGATATTACTAGTTTATCTAGCGTGTCCTGCGTTGCATATAATCGATGCGCCTACTTCGACAAACGGTGATGATTTAACAAGCGCATTTGCGAAAAAAGCACTGTCGTTGCACCAATGTACCTAACCATAAACATCAATGCCTTTCTTTAAAATCAATACACAAGTATATATTTTTAAACCTGCATATTTAGTTAATATTGCCTGCTGACATGAATTTCTTATAATTAGGGAAATTGTGTAACTTCTCTTGCGTTCCGTGCAACAGTCAGGGTATATGCAGCAGTTTTGGCCGCCTGGCTCATTGCAAACTGTGTGAAATCCATTTATTCCTAACAAAGGCCGTAATTAATTTGCCAGAATTGTACATAATTATGACATAACATTGAAGGTTGTACAATGTAACAGCAATATTTAGACTTAGGGATGCGGAACGGTTCCGTATTTCACTGAAAGAATAAACGTTTTGTTTTCGAAATTAGAGTTTCCGGATTTGACCATTTTAATGACCAAAGGCTCGTATTTCTGTGTGTTATTATGTTATCATTAAGTCTATGATTTGATAGAGCAGTCTGACTGAGCGATGGTAGGCAGCAGCAGGCTCGTAAGCATTCATTCAAACAGCACTTTCGTGCGTTTGCCAGCAGCTATTGCGCTGTTTATGACTTCAAGCCTATCAACTGCCGAAATTAGGCTGGTGTAACCGATGTGAAATGGCTAGCTAGTTAGCGGGGTGCGCGCTAATAGCGTTTCAAACGTCACCCGCTCTGAGACTTGGAGTAGTTGTTCCCCTTGCTCTGCATGGGTAACGCTGCTTCGAGGGTGGCTGTTGTCGATGTGTTCCTGGTTCGAGCCCAGGTAGGAGCGAGGAGAGGGACGGAAGCTATACTGTTACACTGGCAATACTAAAGTGCCTATAAGAACATCCAATAGTCAAAGGTATATGAAATACAAATCGTATAGAGAGACATAGTCCTATAATTCCTATTATAACTACAACCTAACACTTCTTACCTGGGAATATTGAAGACTTATGTTAAAAGGAACCACCAGCTTTCATATGTTGTCATGTTCTGAGCAAGGAACTTAAACGTTAGCTTTTTTACATAGCACATATTGCACTTTTACTTTCTTCTCCAACACTTTGTTTTTGCATTATTTAAACCAAATTGAACATGTTTCATTATTTATTTGAGGCTAAATTTATTTTATTGATGTATTATATTAAGTTAAAATAAGTGTTCATTCAGTATTGTTGTAATTGTCATTATTACAAATAAATAAATACAAATCGGCCGATTAATCGGTATCGGCTTTTTTTGGTCCTCCAATAATTGGTATCTGCGTTGAAAAATCATAATCGGTCGACCACTATTCCATACTGAGTTTTAATTCAGGCTTGGTTGTTGTGACTTTGTTGTTGGTTATATAATGAGCATAAAGTAGCCAGTGTTGGTTGCATGAGGCTTTTGTTACAGGGTGGTAAGTAGAAACCCAGCAGTGGCAGAAGACTTTGATAATGAGTTGGTTCATTTAGTGGTGCCTGGTGTCTCAGCCCCTGAGGACAGACACAGTGATTCTGATTCAGCACGGTGTCGTTGGGTTGGTTATAACACTAATTTGGGGACAATCATGGACACTTGGGAAGACTTGATCTGGCAGAGTCTGTGAGTGTGAGAGAAAGTGGAAAACCCCATACACACATATGCATAATTGCAATGACCTGAGTGGAGCCGAGGGGACGGAAGGGAGATGGGGTAAACCAGCGACCTTTGGAGGGGACCCTCCTCGCCTGCCTGCAAAAGGGTTCAGCGCTTTTGTTGTCTCCAATAATGATTTCCTTTTGGGTCACTTTCACCAGCTTTCAGGCAAGTGAAAGTGGATCTGGCCAGGTAGCTAGCGGCCTAGTGTCTATTCAGCAGCCTGGTGGTCTGGGGGTAGAAGCTATTGGCCAGTCTGACAGTTTTTTGCTGCTCCCTCTATGGATATTCTACTCCCACCCCACAATGGACATGTATCATTGTTACAGCTGTAAATACACTACATGGACAAAGGTATGTCGAACATCTCAATCCAAATCATGGGCATTAATATGGTGTTGATCCCCCCTTTGCTGCTATATCAGCCTCCACTTTTCCGGGAAGGCTTTCCACTAGAAGTTGGAGGGACTTGCTTCCATTCAGCCTTAAGAGCATTAGTGAGGTCGTGCACTGATGTTGGGCGATTAGGCCTGGCTCGCAGTTGGCGTTTCAATTCATCCCAAAGGTGTTCGATGGGGTTGAGATTCAGTACTGCATTTACATTTACATTTAAGTCATTTAGCAGACGCTCTTATCCAGAGCGACTTACAAGTTGGGCCTTGCATTCTCTTGCCTGATCTAGGGTGTAATCATTTGCAAACAAGAATTTCTATTGGACAAATTCAGGTATGTATATCGACGTTTCGTTCCGTTTAAGAAATTATTTTCAACAGAATTGGCGGAATGAATACACCTCTGGTCATGCATAAACACAATTCTCCTTCATAGCAGCCATGTTTTATTACTTCTCGCATCTATGTGCTCTCCTCCTCCCGCCTTTTCCCTTCCTGTGTGGACTTCAATGCACAACACATCAGCTGTATGTGACCAGGCGGAAAAACCTTTCCAAGCCTTTCCAAGCCAAATCATAACATAACTGATTCACACAGCTTACATCGTTGTCACCATATTAGCTAAAGTAACGTCATAGTCAACATGGCTAATTGAACTAACGCGTTAGTAAATCCACTACAATCATGCAGTAACTTTACAATGTATAGTCAGTAAGCAGTTTAGCAGTTACACCGGCAGGCCTCAATAAATGAGTAGAACCAAAAGCTTACCTTGACTTGGAAGAGTTCCAGTGTTGTGTTGGATAGTCATAGCCAGCTAGCTAACATAGCATCCCTCTATTTGAGCAGGATATTTAGCTAGGATATTTAGCTATTTAGCTTTTTGAGTAGGCTAAACTAGCTAGCTGCATTTGCTAGCTAAGTAAGTGAAATTGAAAGTGAAAAAATTTACAATGTCTCTCTTGCTTCTCCTTCATCTTTGAAGAAATTAATTTGTTTAAAACTGTTCAACTATTGTCTTTCTCTTTAAGGCAACTACTCACCATATTTTATGCACTGCCGTGCTAGCTAGCTGTAGCTTATGCTTTCAGTACTAGATTCATCCCCTGATCCTTTGATTGGGTGGACAACATGTCAGTTCATGCTGCAAGAGCTCTGATAGGTTGGAGGACATCCTCCGGAAGTTGTCATAATTACTGTGTACGTCTATGGAAGGAGGTGAGAACCATGAGCCTCCTAGGTTTTGTATTGAAGCCAATGTACCCAGAGGAGGACAGAAGCTAGCTGTGCTGAGCACAGAGTGCTGTTGAGGCTACTGTAGACCTTCATTGCAAAACAATGTGTTTTAATCAATTATTTGGTGACATGAATATATTTAGTATAGTTTTATCTAAAAAGGATGAAATTCACTGAGGAGGATGGTCCTCCCCTTCCTCCTCTGAGTAGCCTCCACATACGTGTATATATCATTTTTAAATTTTTAAATGTATTCTTATTCACTTCTCTTTTTTTGACCTGCACTGTTGGAGCTTGGAGCATAAGAATTTCACTATACCTTGCGATTACATTACAAGTCTTCCAGTATCGTGTATTAAATACCACCTCATATTTGATCTTCATAGGTGAGACTGGTCAGGTTCACAAATAACTGGAGCAGCCAGTGGGTCCAGAGATAGTGTCCACACAGACACATACACAAACACCCACTCTCATACATACACCCTCACACGTACGCACGCGCACACACACACACACAACAGTATAGTTTCCTGCTTATTCAGCCTCTCCAACCTTTCAGGAAGCTTTATGGAGCGTATCGTAAACGAGTTAACCCCCCACCATGCCCCCATACCCTCCCCGTCCCCCCTCCTTCCAGTGCAGAAGAGGGAGAGCAGAGAGCTTTTGCCTCACAGGTTCAAAGTTCATCCACTGGCCCCAGCAATCATTGACCCGGTTAGGCAATTGACACCTTTTTAATGGGACTCGATCTACTGTGAAATCAAAGGGAATAGAAGGAAGAACCAAGTCTTAGTCCCAAATGGCACCCTCTTCCCTATGTAGTTCAGTATTGGTCAAAAGTAGTGCACTATATAGGGAATAGGGTGCCATTTGGAACATATGCTAATCCTCCCTGGCTGGCCAGAGAGTAGAGAGATAGACAGAGACAACAGGTAATAAAGTCTGTCGGAAAATAAATAGTGGGCTAGGGTGAAATGTCAGGCCTGCCTTGTTTGTGGTTATAGTATTGCAGGGCCATGGTTTAGAATGACAAGGGAGGCAACCCTAGCCATGAGTTAGTGTTTCCCCCACTCACTCCTCAATTCTTCAGAGGTACAAGTAACTGCCCAAATAATGGAAACACTTGAGTAAATGAGTGATACAAAGTATATTGAAAGCAGGTGCTTCCACTCAGGTGTGGTTCCTGAGTTAATTGAGCAATTAACATCTCATCATGCTTAGGGTCATGTATAAGAATGCTGGGCAGGCCATTATTTTAGCTACCATGGCTATGCCCCCATAGGATGACAATGCCCCCATCCACAGGGCACGAATTATGTAATTATTATGTAAACCATATGCCATGGCCGTCTCAGTTACCAGATCTCAATCCAATTGAACACTAATAGGAGATTCTGGAGTGGTGCCTGAGACAGCGTTTTCCACCACCATCAACAAAACATGAAATTATGTAATTTCTCGTGGAAGAATGGTGTCGCATCCCTCCAATAGAGTTCCAGGCACTCATAAATTCTATGCCAAGGTGCATTGAAGCTGTTCTGGCTCGTGGTGGCCCACGCCCTATTAAGACATTTTATCTTGGTTTTTCCTTTATTTTGGCAATTACTTGTATGTAATACAGACCACTGTTCAGGCAACAGCTAACACCACGGCCTGCCCTTCTCTTGTTAATCATTTTTCAGGGTGATACATTTAGGGAGATCACTCATTGTCTCTAGTGTAGCTACTGTACTGTGCTACAGGGAAGGTGCGTTCCACCTAAGCTCCAAACACAACCCCCGTTTTACCTCATCCCGTTGGGATGAGGTTGGGCTTGCTCTGGTACCATTGCTTTCTGGAAAGACGGGACACATTTGACACACTTTTGTGTTTTGCATCATGCTCCCTCCCTCCTCCCTCTCAATACCGCCCTTCATATCTCAATACCTCCCTCCCTCCAGTCTTGTGCATCCTAGGGTTTGAGTGGGCGGTGGTTTCAGCAGGCCTATCATATGAAAGCATATCCAACATAGGCCTATCACACAAGAGTGTGTACAGTGTGGCTAATAGCAGCTGAGGTCAAAAAGCTGTTTCACTCATATTTATCAAAGCAGAGCAAATAACCACAGTGTTTTTAATAGACTTCTCTTTGGGTCTGTGGTGATGAATCTGTGGTCTGTTATACTGCACTAATATTGGTTTGGACTGTATTGTACTATACATTAGCAAGGCTATATCCCAAATGGATTGCATTAATTTACTGTACATTATCGTTAATTCCTTCCATAGTCTTTTTCATCTCTACCATATCCACCGTTTGAGAAACTTGGAAACGTTGCATTGCTCGTTGTTCAAATTCTGATCTGGAGGACTTATCTATTGTAAATAGATGACAGGTTCTCAATTCCAGTTGGCTATTTTAAGGTTACAGCCAGGCTCAACAGATCCACGGTCGACGTAATCGCCATTGCGCTGAGCACAGCCTCCTTAGGAGGGTGAAGAAATTTGGCTTGGCCCCTAGACCCTCACGAACTTTTACAGATGCACCACCGAGAGCATCCTGTTGGGTTGTATTACCACATGGAACGGCAATTGCACCGCACGGCTCTCCAGAGGGCCGAACGCATCATCGGGCAGATTGCCTGCCCTCCAGGACAACTACAGTACCCGGTGTCACAGGAAGGCCAAGATGATCATCAAGGACCTTAGCCACCCGAGCCACAGCCTGTTCAACCCGCTACCATCTAATATATGCCACCAAATAACCTGCGTTTTAAGTGACATGTTCTACCAACTGAGCTACAAAGGACCACTAGAAGGTAGAGACTGTACAGGTGCATCAAAGTTGTGACCAAGAGACTGATAAACAGCTTAAATCTCCAGGCCACCAGACTGTTAAACCGTCTCCACTAGCCGGCCTCCGCCCAGTACACTGCCGTGAAATTTACACTGTCATTAGCCGGCTACCACACGGTACTCTACCCTGCACCTTAGAGACTGCTGTCCTATGTACATACAACTTGGTCAAAATATTTATTTTTCAAAGACTATCAGAAAGAATGTTGGTACTTATTTATTTTGATCCAAAGCCACGAAAGAGTGAGTCACTCAGCTTTATGCTGACAAACATAGCTTTATGCTGCAAAATAGCCTGCTAAATATACCAAGTCTAAATTAATATATTAAGTTGCCTAAATAAACTACTACATTTCAGAAATAAATGAAGTAGCTCAGGTCTTGAAAATATGGGCAACTTTTTCCCCCTCCCTATCCTCACTCTTTCATTCACTTTCTTCTTCACAACAGCAGAGAAGGACTCTGTGTTTCAGAAACTCTATATAGAGGGGCTATCAGTCTTTCACACTGTGGTAAATGAAGCCAGTTTGTTATTTAGAATGATTTCTTTCTGTTTTTAGAGGGAGATAAACCAAACCATAATCAGCGTTTTATCTCCCCCTTGTGATAGTGTGGCGCAATGACAGAATGATGCAATTTACCACAATCTGCCACCATCTACCACAAATGGTCACGGCATAAGCTCTAAACTTTTAATTGAGGACCACTGTAGAGTCACTGAACACTGGTCATTTAAAATTATATTTACATACTGTTTTACCCACTTTATATGTACAGTATATACTGTATTTTAGTCATGGCTCATCCTATATAACTACTGATATACACACCTTTTCTATTCACATACTGTCTACACACATCATACATGTATATTTATATTCCTGACTCTGGTCCGGAAGCTAATTTCCTGCAATTCTATCCATTTTGCCATGGGGTTTTGTACGGTGTATTTAAATACTGTATTCTCAACATAGCACATGCTAAAATTTCTACTTGTATCGGGTGTCTAGATCTTCCTCCTCCTCGGACGAGGAGAGGAGAGAAGGATCGGAGGACCAAAATGCAGCGGGTTGTGAATACATAATGATTTATTAAAGCAAACGACAAAACACGAAAACAAACACTTGGAAGGATTACAAAATAACAAAACGAATGTAGACAAACCTGGACGTAAGAACTTACATGTAACACGAAGAACGCACGAACAGGGAAATGACTACATAAAAACCGAACGAACAAAATGAACAAACAAACCGAAACAGTCCCGTATGGTGCAACATAGACAGACACTAACACAGGAGACAATCACCCACAAACAAACAGTGTGAACAGCCAACCTATATATGGTTCTCAATCAGAGGAAAACGTCAAACACCTGTCYCTGATTGAGAACCATATAAGGCTAATTACAAGTGACCTAAACATAGAAACACAAAACATAGAATGCCCACCCCAACTCACGCCCTGACCAACTAAACACATACAAAAATAACATAAAACAGGTCAGGAACGTGACACTACTACTGTACATTGCGTTTTAGTTACACTGTTTATACTCACCACATATTTATTTATATATTGGATTCTTGACATAGCTCACTCTATATCTACTGCTGTATCTCATTCTTAGTATATCTTGGTCATCTGGTGTATAAACGTATAGATTGCATTTGAATTACTGTTACAGTGCTATTTGGGTTGTTAATTGGATTCGTTCCGACATTTCTTGATTTATTTTTTAAGGATTATCTGTATACTTGTTTGACATTTTACTGCATTGTTAGGAGCAGGTAACATAAGCATTTCTCTGCACCTGCTATAACATCTGCTAAACTGTGTACACGACCAATACACTTTGATTTGATTTGAGGCTCTGCTCTGTTCAGCTTTGCAAGGCTCGGGGCTTTGTATTACCCTCCATTGAAATCTGTCCGCTTTAATCTGCATGTCTGTCTCACTCTCTCTGAGTGACAACTGACAGTGACAGCCCCTTACCCCGTTACAGATAATTTACACATCTATCTTCATAAATTAATATTTTTTTCAAGTTCAAGTTTTGTTACTCTTTGTATAAGGTTATTTTATGTACCTGCTGCATGATAACTGTGTTATATCAATAGGAATGAAACATTGAAATGTTCCTTCATTCACTGTCAATGGGAGTGTAACTACTACAGTAAATATACATAGAAACTATGCAGTTCAGTTCACCAGGGTTGTGTTGTTTTTGCCCTGTGATTGTATCCAATAGCGATGTAAGACGAAGGCATTTCCTTTTTACAGTATCCACTAGAGTTTCCTCCCTCCGCCATACAGAGTCAGTCAGTGTGACGTGCATGCCACTCTGCCACATTATACCCACCTCTTTACCCCCTTTTATTTTTAGATCTGTTATCTGATATTGTCATGACAATGCAGCGTAAACAAACAGTGCTGATAGGTGCATTTCTTAGTTGTAACCTGCCTGGATCCCTTTGATCAGAGAGGGCATTCTATTCTGCCAAGCAGCCAAGGAGAGGACAGGGGAGCAGAAGACTGACTGTGTGACATGGGAGGAGAGGAGAGAGCAGATTTCATGCCTGAGAGTTCAAGGTTTAAAACTGACTGAGTGACATAGGAGAGGAGGAGAGGAGAGAGCAGATTTCATGCCTGAGAGTTCAAGCTTAAAAAACTGGGATGGAGAAATGAGATAATCCATAGAGTTTTGTTGTGTATTGTTTTTGTTTGGTCCACCATCTCTGTTGGTTGGTGAATCAGCAGTGTTGATTTGAGGTGTTTCAGCTGGAGTGGAGTGAATGAGGTTTGCAGCGCTGTGTCTCATGCTTGCAGTTGCAAGGCAGCATTGTGAGATCTGGTGTCCTTGGGGGATGGTGGTGGTGTGTTGTGTGTGTGTATATATGCTGAGCCCATACATGGTGATGTCATTCCTTGTTGGCCCCGGTGCGGGGTTAAGGTGGGGGAAGCGAGCGGAACAGTGAGGCTGGTGCACTGTAGCAGGAGAGTGTGGGGAAAACTGCACACCCTATACAGTACATTCATGCATAAAGCAGGGCTGGAGGCCGGTTGACTAGTGGCAGAGAGAGAGAGAGAGAGAGAGAGAGAGGAGCGAGAGAGAGAGAGAGAGAGAGAGAGAGAGAGAGAGAGAGAGAGAGAGAGAGAGGAGAGAGAGAGAGGAGAGAGAGAGAGAGAGAGAGAGAGAGAGAGAGAGAGAGAGAGAGAGAGAGAGAGAGAGAGAGAGGAGAGAGAGAGAGAGAGAGAGAGAGAGAGAGAGAGAGAGAGAGAGAGAGAGAGAGAGAGAGAGAGAGAGAGAGAGAGAGAGAGAGAGAGAGAGAGAGAGAGAGAGAGAGAGAGAGAGAGAGAGAGAGAGAGAGAGAGAGAGAGAAGAGAGAGAGAGAGAGAGAGAGAGAGAGAGAGGCGGAGAGAGAGAGAGAGAGAGAGAGAGAAGAGATGAGAGAGAGAGAGGAGAGAGAGAGAGAGAGAGAGAGAGAGAGAGAGAGAGAGAGAGAGAGAGAGAGAGAGAGAGAGAGAGAGGCTGTGTGTAATGCAGTTCCCTGACCTATCTCCTCTCGTCTCCACACCACTGCCTACCTTCCACTGTTTTCCCACTCTGTTAACTGTTACGAAAGGCTGATGTGTACTTTGGCTGCATCCCAAACCTGTTAAACACACGCAGCGGCCATCATCAAAGCGGACCGACCTGCACAGCACTACCACTACCACTGATAGTCCAATGGAGAGATGTCTTTGTGTAACGCAACAATCAGCATGTTAATGTCTTAGCTGGGAGCTGGGTGGCCTAGTTCTGTGGGGGGCATGCTGGTTGTCAGGACAGCATGTAACTGATTTCCTTAGCAGGTTAGGAGAGCATTTTGGCTAACTGTAACCCTTTTCCTAACCTTAACCTCAGTCTCCTAACATGCTACGTTAATTCTCCTAACCTGCTGTGAAAAAGTCATTTTGATATCGAAGTGGCGTGAAAAGAGTGTTTCCCCTGTGCTGTATGCAGCTTCCCATATATACACACACACTAAGCCCCTCCCCCTATGGAGGATCAAACCTGACATAATTAGAAATACACAAAAAAATAAAAAAATAAATGCACACATAAATTGATAAATAAATGAAAAAATAAATCCATACATAATTATATAAATGAGTAAGGAAATATAAAACGCTTACTAAAATAAATAACTGTTTTCTACATATCTATGTATTTAATAATTGATCTATCTTTTATCTAATTATTCAAAGTTTAATTCATTTTATTCATTTATATATTAATTAATTTACTTATTTCTGTATTTCTTCCTCCAATATGATAATGGTGGGGTGTCAATCAAATGTCTTCCGAGTATATTACTCGCTAATGTTCAGTCTCTGGATAATAAATATGAGCTCAGGGCGAGGATCTCCTTCCAGAGAGACGTCAGGGATTGTAACACACTCTGTTTCACGGAAATATGACTCTCTCATGATATACTGTCCCCGTCCATACACCCAGCTGGGTTCTCAGTACATCGCACAGACAGGAATAAAAAACTCTCCGGGAAGAAGAAAGGCAGGGGTGTATGTTTCATGATTAACTACTCATGGTGTGATTGGACTCAAGTCCTTTTGTTCACCGACCTAGAATACATCACAAGCAAATGCCAACCGTAGTACCTCCCAAGGGAATTCTCTTCGTTTATAGTCACAGCCGTGTATATTCCCTCTCAAGCCGAGACCACTACGTCCGAATACATACATTGTAGTTATTCCCTCCATAAGGCAATCAAACAGGCAAAACGTCAGTACAGAGACAAAGTGGAGTCGCAATTCAACAGCTCAGACACGAGATGTATGTGGCAGGGTCTACAGACAATCATGGAATACAAAGGGAAAACCAGCCATGTCGCGGACACCAATGTCTTGCTTCCAGACATGCTAAACACCTTCTTCGCCCGCTTTGAGGATAACACACTGCCACCGACGTGGCCCGCTACCAAGGACTGTGGGCTCTCCTTCTCCGTGGCCGACGTGAGTAAGACATTTAAGCGTGTTAACCCTTGGAAGGCTGCCGGCCCAGACAGCATCCCTAGCCACGTCCTCAGAGCATGCACAGACCAGCTGGCTGGAGTGTTTACGGACATATTCAATCTCTCCCTATCCCAGCCTGCTGTCCCCACTTGCTTTAAGATGTCCACCATTGTTCCTGTACCCAAGAAAGCAAAGGTAACTGAACTAAATAGCCACCTTTTGCCTTGATGACAGCTTTGCACACTCTTGGTATTCTCTCAACCAGCTTGTTTTCCCAACAGTTTTGAATGAGTTCCCACATATGCTGAGCACTTGTTGGCTGCTTTTCCTTCACTCTGCGGTCCGAGTCATCCCAAACCATCTCAATTTGGTTGAGGTCGGGGGATTGTGGAGGCCAGGTAATCTGATGCAGCACTCCATCACTCTCCTTCTTGGTCAAATAGCCCTTACACAGCCTGGAGGTGTGTTGGGTCATTGTCCGGTTGAAAAACAAATGATAGTCCCGCTTAGCCCGAACCAGATGGAATGGCGTATCGCTGAATAAATCACAGACAGTGTCACCAGCAAAGCACCCCCACACCATAACACCTCCTCCTCCATGCTTTATGGTGGGAAATACACATGTGGAGATCATCCGTTCACCCACACATAAAGACACTGCGGTTGGAACCAAAAATCTCCAATTTGGACTCCAGACCAAAGGACACATTTCCACCGGTCTAATGTAATTTGCTCGTGTTTCTTGGCCCAAGCAAACCTCTTCTTCTTATTGGTGTCCTTTAGTAGTGGTTTCTTTGCAGCAATTCGACCATGAAGGCCTGATTCACACAGTCTCCTCTGAACAGTTGATGTTGAGATGTGTCTGTTACTTGAACTCTGTGAAGCATTTATTTGGGCTGAAATATCTGAGGTGCAGTTAACTCTAATAAACGTATCCTCTGCGGCAGAGGTAACTCTGGGTCTTCCATTCCTGTTGAGGTCCTCATGAGAGCCAGGATCATCATAACGCTTAATGGTTTTTGCGACTGCACTTGAAGAAACTTTCAAAGTTTTTGCCATTTTCCGTATTTAAGACCTTCATGTCTTACAGTAATGATGGACTGCCGTTTGTCTTTGCTTATTTGAGCTGTTCTTGCCATAATATGGACTTGGTATTTTACCAAATAGTGCTATCTTCTGTACCTTGTCACAACATAACTGATTGAATCAAACGCATTAAGAAGGAACGAAATTCCACAAATTAACTTTTAAGAATGCACACCTGTTAATTGAAATGCATTCCAGGTGACTAGCTCATGAAGCTGGTTGAGAGAATGCCAAGAGTGTGCAAAGCTGTCATCAAGGCAAAGAGTGACTACTTTGAAGAATCTCAAATTTAAAATATATTTTGATTTGTTTTTTTTGGGTTACTACATGATTCCATATGGGTTATTTCATAGTTTTGATGTTTTCACTATTATTCTACAATGTAGAAAATAGTAAAAAATAAAGAATGAGTAGGTGTTCTAAAACTTTCGACTGGTAGTGTACATGTTTCAAGCAGATCACCATAGTCCCTGTGCCCAAGAACGCCAAGGTAACCTGTCTAAATGACTATCGACCCGTAGCACTCACATCTGTAGCCATGAAATGCTTAGTAAGGCTGGTCATGGCTCACATCAATACCATCATCCCAGACGCTGGACCAACTCCAATTCGCATATACCCCAACAGATCCACAGATGACACAATCTCAATTGCAGTCCACACTGCCCTTTCCCACCTGGACAAAAGGAACACCTACGTGAGAATGCTGTTCATTGACTACAAGTCAGCGTTCAACACCATTGTGCACTCCAAGGTCATCACTAAGCTAAGTACCCTGGGATTAAAACACTTCCCTCTGCAACTGGACTCTGGACTTCATGATGATCGCCCCCAGGTGGTGAAGGTAGGCAACAACACATCCGCCATGCTGACACACGACTCCAACACCATCATTCATTTTTCTGACGACACAACGGTGGTAGGCTTGATCACTGACGATGATGAGAGCCTACAGGGAGGAGGTCGAAGACCTGGCAATTGAGATGAGTAATGAAAAATATGTAAACATTAAAGTGACTAGTGTTCCATTATTAAAGTAGACAGTGATTTCAAGTCTATATATATACAGCAGCAGCCTCAAAGGCGCTAGTGATGGCTGTTTAACAGTCTGACGACCTTGAGATAGAAGCTGTTTTTCAGCCTCTCGGTCCCAGCTTTGATGCACCTGCCATCCAGGTGACATCACTGACAAACTGAAATGGTCCACCCACACAGACAGTTTGGTGAAGAAAGCGCAACAGCACCTCTTCAACCTCAGGAGGATGAAGAAATTAGGCTTGGCACCGAAAATCCTCACAAACTTTTACAGATGCACAATTCAGAGCGTCCTGTCGGGCTGTATCACCGCCTGGTACGGCAACTGCACCGCCCGCAACCGCAGAGCTCTCCAGAGGTTGGTGCGGTCTGCCCAACACATTACCTGGGGAAAACTACGTGTCGTCCAGGACACCTACAGCACCCGATGTCACAGGAAGGCCAAAAAAATCATCAAGGACCACAACCACCCTGTCACGACTTCCGCCAAAGTTGGTCCCTCTCCTTGTTCGGGCGGCGTTCGGCGGTCGACGTCACCGGTTTTCTAGCCGAAATGTTTCCCGAAAAGCATCATTGGAATGTTGGAGATGTGCCAGCGAGGTGCTGATGAGAGCAGCCATATCTTCTTTTAGGCTACTTCGATATTTAGCTAGCTCAGCTAGAAGCGTGGTCATAGACAAAGTCTCTGCAGCTGCAGGGCTGGCCGCGGCAGTCGTTTTCAGTGCTCGAACAGTTGAGTCGGCCTTCGTGGATGCGTTGGTCGTATCTGTTCTTCTTGGGTTGGTCTTGACCATGGCACCACTACATTTTGAAGAATATAACTAAACAGTATATCAATAGGAAAACTACATTTGGCGTGTAAAAACTTTAAAATAAAAGTTTAAATGGGAGCCTCTCTCAAACATGTCTTCTTACGTTGCCCAACCGGAACTTCCTCACGTTTTCTTTTCTAAGCACAGTTGACTCCCGCTGGAACAATGTCAATGGGAATTGTGTGATTTTTTTTCCACCCTCCCTCCCTGCAGTTAAATCTTAACTGCCAGCATTCAAAGCCTGTCAATGAAAGACCAGCTGTTCTTCCCTCCATCCTGCCTGCCCCTCGCCCTCCTCCACCCCCTGCCGCCCTTATGCAGGCCTTGCCTTGCCGCCCAAACTTCCGTTATCCACTCCACACTGCCAATGTGCGCCAACCGTCACGTCCCCCCTCGTCCCCCCATCCCACACCCCGGACCCCTCCCACCCCTCACACAGAGAGAGCCAGGCCGCTTCTGTGAAAGCATGAAATGCCATTATCAGCGGGCGTCAGGTTACCCGGGTGCAGCACCAAGTTATTTCCCCACTGTTGGAGAGAGAAAGGCTGCATCACAAATGGAACACTGTTCCCTTCATAGTGCACCCCTCCCCCCTTATTCCTGGGTACCATTTGGGACACAGCCTAGAACTGACTGGGGGCCCTAGGCGGGGGGGCCTAGGCCGCTCGACTCGGTGGTAAAGACCCAAATTTGTACATTTTAACCATATGACCGAAATAGAGAGCGATGCCCTTTAATGTTGCAGTAGTCCCAGAAAAAACACGGGATGCGACTGGCCGCTATTTAGTTGAAGTTCCAACCTTAGAGGACTCCTTGAAGTAAATTATGGCTTATGTAGGCGGTCTATATGTTCAGTCTCACAGCGTCGCCAACTGGGAGAGATTCTTCACGACTGGTTCCAGGCAGCATCCTCAAAGCCTGTTATAACATTATAGACCATGGTATCCTGTCCAACACAGCTCCATCTAAGTATGTCCTGGGGAATGAATAGGGTATGAGTATAAAAAGCACTGTTTAAATGTAATAATACATGCAATAACAGTTCCAAAACATACACTTGCTTTAACTGATTGAGTGCTATTATAAAGCCTTTATTTGTGTTCACTTCAAGTACTTCATTTCATTTCCAATTTTTCCTGATGTGAAACACCCATCAAGCCTGTCTGAGTTAATATTGGAGTTAGCGTTTTGTTTTCTCACAAGTCATGTACATGCATTAGTTAACTGGCTTGCTCTGTCTGTCGCAGCGGTGGCTACTATTGTGTTATTTCTTATGGTGGCAGACGGGGACCCTTTGATCATTGTTTTATTTCTGCGTCGAGTGGGAGGGAGGCTGGAGGCTTCCTCTCCACTGCTTTGCTCTGCTTGGCCCGGGGCCACAGCTCTCTCTGATACCATCTGATAATATCTGATATTATCTGATCACACGCTTCCATTGCCTTTATGAACTCACTTACAGCAGAGCCTGGCAGAGCAGAGCTGTGACGAGGAGAACACACCTGCTGTATTCTGCTAGCCTGGTTCAACCAGACTCAACACTGTGTTCATCGTGGTTGGTCACCATTCAGCCCGGTTTAACTAAGCTACTGCACTCTTCCCATCCTTGACCAGACACTCTCTATCCCTGCTGATAAACGTTGTCAAAGGTTCATATTATTATATGATATACACATATGCCAGACACTTTTCTTCAAAGTCACCTAGAGTACAGTGAGTGCATATGTCTGGGGGAATTGGACCCACAACCTTGGCCTACCTTGGTTCTGGTTTTGCTTCGGCGTCACCACTAAAACATGGTCCACCATTGGAACAAAGTTGTTTTTGCTGTCGAAGAACAGTCGCCGCAAAAATCTGTTGTACATTTCTAGAGAGGGGGGGGGGGGGGGGGAACACATCTTGCGAAAAGTAGCCAGGTCTTAAGGACATTTTTATTTTCTTCTTCTCCTTCTTTCCTTCTTTCTTTCTGTTGTTTTTCTTTTTCATCATCACTCTACCCCTCTCTCTCTCTCTCTCTGTGTGAGGGAGTCGGTGGGGAAAGCTTTAATAAGAGAAGGCCATTGTTTCTGGGGTCTACCGCCTGCTTGCAGCTGTGGATGAAACTATCCGGCGTATTTGGCCCGGCGCCTGCCATCAGCCCCACTCCACTTCTTTTTAAACAGGAGGAGAAGAGAGAGAGAGAGGGAGGTGGTGTAGGAGGAGAAGTCAGGACAGGCTGGCCGGGTAACGTTGCGCTACACGCTGCACGGTCTGGATGTGCTGCTTGATGTGGGCTGATGAACATAGGACAGCTTGCTGAGGCTGGGTATCCTCCGGCTCTAACATACTGCTTTGGTTTCATAACCCAGCTACAAAGTAATCTGTGGACTGCAAGACAAAATAGAGGCAAATGAGCGAGACTGTTCATTGTGCGTTGGTTTATAGTCATGCATCTTTGAAAAGACTGATCTGACCCGTAGCAGTTAGTATAGTATTATTGACATCTTTAATTTGAGCTTCGTTGATATCAGTGGACAATTTAACTTTCTTTCGCATCTTGGTCCATTGTGTGGCACATACTGGAGATCTGCATGGCTTCCCTATACCTCTTTAGGATAGATGTGGGGCCCCTACCTACAGCCCCCTCCCTGTCGCTCAGACAGCCCCTCTCCTTTTACCACTGTCAAAACATGAGGCCCTTATCCCCATGGCCCATCTCCTGGTCAGGAGGCCCCTAGGCCTCTCCTCTACTCCTCTACACCACCATCCATGTGGGGGGCACAGCCCGAACGCACACCTCCCCACAATTCCCAACCAACGCAGCTCCGGTACACGTCCTCTATTCACTTGAATGAGCTGACAGTTGGAGAAATTGCTTGAGCTGTGCTGAGAATTAAAAAAGTATGAAAGCCAACAGTCCAATATTCTAGAACACTGCTGTGCGTATGCGTCCAAGTTTTGGACTATGATAGATGCTGAACAGGACTGGCTCATCCATCATCACCACTGTGACATGCCAGACAGACAGTCAGTCCTCAAAGGGTCATAGAAATCCCCCTGATCTTAAAAGAAAATGGACAAAGTGTTCTTCTATGTTATTATTCTGTCTCTATACCAGGACTTTTCTAATACATTTCTAAAGCTTTGTATAATCGAATATGTGTGTAAACATCACATCACGAAGTCCTATGCTTTTGGCTAAGTGTCTGTATAGTCTCAAGTACAGTATTGTTTCCGGTGTGGTGGGTACTGTACCTCTGTCTTATTCTCCAGGCTTTTGTTTGACTTGTGTTATGTGTCATGTCCGGGTGCTTTCCATGCGACTGGGAGCTCAGTACAGGAGCAGTCAAAGGGGACAGGGTTCATAATAAAAGAGGAGGATGAATGAAGACAGATTATGTATTCATCTGGTCTATTGAGAGGAAGTGATGCCTATAGACGACGTCCCTGCCTGCCTGCTGAACCAACCAACCAATGCACCAACAGACTGACAGACTGATGATTACTCACAGGTGCAAAGAGGGGACAGCCTGGGCCCTTTATAATTCCCTTTTTCCTTCCCTGTCTCACACACACCCTCACTATTTTCTCTCTCTCTCTCTCTCTCTCATTCTCTCGACGTCCTTCTCTCTCATCTCTCTCTCTCTCCTCTCCTCTCTCTCTCTCTCTCTCTCTCTCTCTCTTCTCTCTCTCTCTCTCTCTCTCTCCTTCTCTCCTCTCTCTCTCCTCTCTCTCTCTCTTCTCTCTCTCTCTCTCTCTCTCTCTTCTCTCTTCTCTCTCTCTCTCGACCCCACTGTTCTGCACCTTCAGTGTGTGTGTGTGTGTGTGGTGTGTGTGGTGTGTGGTGTGTGTGTGTGTGTGAGTGTGTGTGTGTTATCTCAGTCCTCCATCTCTCTGCTCTTGGCGCGTTTCTGCACGTACAGTCCTTTGTCTCTTATCAGTAATCCACATCTCTTATCCCTTTTATGTGAAAGCTTTATTCTTTTTTCTTTTTCCTCCCTCACTCTGCAGTCGGCAACCTTTTATATTTCACGAACTCCCCAGCAAACAAGGCCCTGGTCCAAAAGCAGTGAGGTCTCTCCAAACACAGTAGGAATGCCAAGTTACACACTGAACCTACAAGGTGCTTTCTACTAATATTGCTGTCATAAAGGAGACTGAAGGGGAGAGATGGAGGAAGGGAGAGAGTTGAAAGGTGTGAGGGGGAGAAAGAGAGATGGAAGGTGTGAGGAGGAAGGAAAGAGGTGGAAAGTATGAAGAAGAAGGATAGAGTTAGAGAGAGAGAGAAGGAAAGTGTTGGTCGGCCAGTGTGGCTCATTTCCATGCGAGCATTGACAGTAATGTGTTCTGTGTGCTCCAATAAAGAATTAATCTTTAACCTGACTTTTTCCCTTCCAGAAATGCCTGGATTTCATAGGCCTTGTGAATAACCTGTGGCTGACTGACTGACTCACAGCCTAGAGAATTACAGCATAGCATTTTGTTTTTGAACTGTGACTGGACCATGCTAAATACTGTTAATAGTAAAGTAGCAACTAGCGTTTCAATTAATAAGTCATTTTATAATCAGGACCAACAGATAATTTAATTTTGAATTTGTATTAAGATATTGAAGTTGAATGTAATATTTTTTAATTTGTAGTGCAGAAATTGAATCATTGAATTCCTAAATGTAACTTGTACAGTATTTCATGATTTGAAACGGAATTTTCAATAATTTCATTATGGTAGATATTACATTCATTGTCTGTTTATCAAGTTTAAAAATTATAATTTCAAGTGTATCAAAGTTTCACATATTCAACTTTTTCAAAAACCAGTCACCATCCTGGTACTTTGCTAGCCAGGAAAGGTAGAGGAGAACAGTATCGTGATAATATCGAATCGTGAGGTCCCTGACAATTCCCAGCCCTACCAAACCACCTGTTACACTTCACCCCCCTTTGACCTCCTTCTTGAAGAGTCCCATCCAAGTCATAGGACCAATGCCTAGGCTTTAGCTCAGCAGGCTAACAGTCTTAACCCAGTCAGTCACGTTACCCTTATAATGACTACCCTTGCCAGAGACTTGAAGCTAACACATGTCAAACTAACAAATTTCTTCAGGTCTCAGGCAAGGTTGCACATCACATAAGCATGGACCATCAACACACTCTTTTGATGAGTAACCTTGCTGGATCTTGAAGATTTATATTAGTGTGGCAGATGGGGATCTGTGAAACTCACTCCTCTGCCTAAAGTGTCTCTCTCGTGCAATTGAATAAGGCCCTTTTTAATAGCAAGATTGGTTGGAATGCTTCAGGAGGGCGGTCACGTGTGTTTTGGAAGCAGAAGTCCTGTGTTCAAGTCTCCGTATGAGCTGAATCAGGGGTAAGTTGTACTCGCTAAGCAGGTAGCGTGACATCCTTTTCAATGGTGCCACTGGACTCAGATCTACAGTTGCGCTGGTTCAACCACTGGGGTCGCTGTGGAATGAGTTTGGGAGGTGTATACAACGTAGCAGATGGGGATCTGTTAAACTCACTCATCAGCCTGAAGTTTCGCCCCTTACGCAATTGAAGAAGGCCCTTTTTAATAGCACGTTGGGTTGAAACGCTTCAGGAGGGTGGTCACGTGTTTGCAAGGCAGAAGTCCTGAGTTTGAGTATGAGCTGAATCAGAGGGAAGCGGTACATGTTAAGCAAGCAGCGTGTCGTCCTTTACATTAACTTCCTGATCTGATCCCTATACGCTTTGGCTAAGCGGACTAACAAAGTCTTGTGACATGCAGGAGATCTGGTTCGAACACAGTCAGCCACAAGAGTAAGATTAAATAGGGAGGGCTATTCAACTATATTCTAATGGGAACCAAATTGCGTTTTTTTGTCACACTCCCTTCTAACGTGTCCTGCCGGCCTGCGATCATCATAGGGGGGACAGAATGTTCCAGAGAGTCTTAGCTTTCAGGAATGGGGTCATAACAGCTTATAGCCAAAACAGTTCAAATGCTACAACCAAATTCAACATACCACATAAAATCCAATGTTATTAGTCACATGCTTTGTGAACAACAGGTGTGGACTGACAGTGAAATGCTTACGGGCTCTTCCCAACCATGCAGAGAGAAAGACAATGTAGGCATAATAGAAATGTATTATTATAAAAGTAATCAGAAATACGAGGTGATGTTTAGGGGTACGAGGTAATTGAGATAGATATATACATACTGTATAACTAGGAATAAAGTGACAAATAGTAAACAGTAACAGCAGATTATGTGATGAGTCAAAAAGTTTGTGCAAATAGGGTCAATTCAGATAGTCTGGCTATTTGGTTAACTATTTAGCAGTCTTATATTTTGGGGATAGAAGCTGTTCAGGGTCCTGTTGGTTCCAGACTTGGTGCATCGGTACTGCTTGCCGTGCGGTAGCAGAGAGAACAGTCCATGACTTGGGTGGCTGGAGTCTTTGACAATTTTTAGGGCCTTCCTCTGACACCACCTGGCATAGAGGTCCTGGATGGCAGGGAGCTCGGCCCCAGTGATGTACTGGGCCGTCCGCACTACCCTCTGTAGTGCTTTGCGGTCGGATGCCAAGCAGTTGACATACCAAGCAGTAATGCAACCAGTCAAGATTCTTTCAATGGTGCAGCTGCAGAACTCCTTGAGGATCGGAGGGTCCATGTCAAATCCTTTCAGCCTCCCGAAGGGGAAGAGGCGCCACCATGCCTTCTTCATAACTGTATTGGTGTGTTTGGACCGTGATAGATCCTTAGTGATGTGGACACCGAGAAACTTGAAGCTCTTGACCGACTCCACTACAGCCCTTTCGATGTGAGTGGGGGAGTGCCCGGCCCTCCATTTCCTGTAGTCCACAATCAGCTTCCTTGTCTTGCTGATGTTGAGCTTGTCATTGGTTTCAGAAACCGCCAGAAGCTTCGGTTTACCACAGAGAGTGTTTGATTCCATCTGTTCTCCTCTACCTCTCCTGGTGGGCAAAGTACTAGGATGTTGTCACTGGTTTTGAATCTCAATGTGAAAACTAAATCTGAAGATATGAAGCTTTGATAAACCTGAAATTATAGTTTGTGAACTTGATACACAGACAATGAATGCAATATCTCCCATATTGAAACTGCATATATGTCACGATCGTGTGGAGGAGAGACGGACCAAAACGCAGCATGAGGAAAATAAGCCATCTTCTTTTTATTATTGAAGAAGGCAAAACGAAACAAAACACTTACAAACTACCAAAACAACGTGAAGCTAAATAACGTAGTGCACACACAAGCTACAAACGTTCTACATAGACAATTCCCCACAACAAACTAAAGCCTATGGCTACCTTAAATATGGCTCCCAATCAGAGACAACAGAAACAGCTGTCTCTAATTAGGAACCCATTCAGGCAACCATAGACTTTCCTAGACAACTACACACAACATAGACACAGCTAGACAACTATACTAAACATAAAGCCAACTACTCTAAATAAACCCCCTAAACCTTACAATCACCCTGGACACTACAAAACCCACATAAATACCCATGTCACACCCTGACCTAACTAAAATAATAAAGAAAACAAAGAATACTAAGGCCAGGGCGTGACAATATATAAATATTCAATTTTGGTATTCAATTAAAGTAAAATAGAATTTTCAAACGGAATACAATATTCAATATTCATTCAATTCAGTTTAAAATCATGAAATAGAAATTCAATTTAGGAAATCAATTATTCAATTTATGCATGACAAATTCAAAAATCTCTTTTGGGCAGTTGCCAAACGGCATCTTTGCTTACTCTAACAGGACTGGTCAAAACCTCCATGTGCAGAGTGTTATGCATTTCTCCATTCACCCACCCCTCAGATTACTATTCTATCTCCTCTGTTCTAGCTAAACTCTGCTGTAATGTATCTGTACAGTAGCCTACACACAGAGAGGCATGTGTTGGCCAACTAAACACTAGCCCCGGGGTTTATATGTGTCTGTATGTGTGAAACAGAGATCTCTGGTGCCCCCTCTCTGTGAACAGTCTGATTTCTGTATTCCTAGATGGCCAACAACAACCACAGTAACTGACACACAGACATTACAGAGGTTAAGCCAGTTGATAAAAAGACAAAAGGCCAATTGTAAGCTTTGAGATATGGCTGTTTAGAAAAGGCATTATTGTTTACCTTTGTGATTAAAAGCGTTGCTTGTATTTTACCCCGGACGTTTATGGACCTCTCTGGGACAGATAACAAACATTACCGCCATTAAAACCCAACAATCACCTTGACACGTCATTCTCATGCTCATAATCAGACTGATTTACCACTTCCTAAACACAAAGATTAGACATTCACTAAAGATCGTCTCTCTCAGCTCTATCAAGTCAAGTATGCTGCCTAAGCATAACATACACCTTGTATTATTGACATCAGGCTGTTTCGAAGGGAGGAAGCCATTCTCTAAAAATCATGGTTTAGTGTTTAGTCCAAACAATGTGTCTCGGCTCTACACTGTCACGTTCCTGACCTGTTTTCTCTTGTTTTGTATTTATTTAGTATGGTCAGGGCGTGAGTTGGGTGGGTTGTCTATGTGTTGTTTTCTATGTTGGGGTTTTGTGTGTTCAGCCTGGTATGATTCTCAATCAGAGGCAGCTGTCAATCGTTGTCCCTGATTGAGAATCATACTTAGGCAGCCGGGGTTCACGTGTGTGTTTGTGGGTGTTTGTATTTCGTGTCAGTGTTCGTGCCACACGGGACTGTTGTTCGGTTAGATTATCTTTTGTTATTTTGTTTCGTGTAGTGTTCAGTTTATTGTGAATAAAACATGGACACTTTCCACTCTGCGTTTTGGTCCGATCCCTAAAATCTGCCGTAACATACACAGGATAAGACTGATTGTTTTGGTGTGTGTGTGTGTGTGTGCGTGCATGCACGTGTTTTGGGGGGTGTAAATTGGTTTGTTGATTGACTAGGGTGACTGCTCTGAGTGGGAATGGAGACTCTTTCCTGTACGCCCCCTCCGTGCCCTTTGCTCTGTAGCCTGTGGCTGATCAGCAGTGCATGTTTGAGGCCAGGTAGTTAGGTAGTAGTTTGGGTAGTTGGCCTCCTTGTTAGGTTATGGAGTATACTATTATTTAGCTCTACCTCTACCATGGTCTTCAGTGTCTCTCCTGCTACCTGCCTGCATGGGGTCTCCAAGGCTGGCATGCATGTTTCCCTACACACCTGTAACCCCCTCTCTCTCTCTCTCTCTCTCTCTCTCTCTCTCTCCCCCTCCCTCTCTCTCTCAGCTTCTCTCAGCAAGACAGTGTGCCTTTGAGTAGATCTACACCAGTGGTCACCAACCTTTTCTGAGGCAAGATCCCTCAAAATGCAGGCTGAGTAGTAATAGAATATGTTTCTAAACACTTCGGCATTAATGTGGATGCTACCATGATTACGAATAATCCTGAATGAATAGTGAATAATGATGAGTGAGAAAGTTACAGACACACAAGTATCAGACCCCCAAGACATGCTAACCTCTACGCTTGGGCGATATACTGTTTATACCGGGATATTTCAAAAATACCGACGGTATGATTTTCAATACCGCTTCGCTGGGACAGCTGGGATGCGTGCAACGCCACTGCTTATAACTATAAGTTATCTATAACTATACTAAATCAAAGATGTGTCAAATAAATGATATCCAGCTCAGGGCTCCAGCTATGCATTTGGTTTGCTAACTTGCTAGCTAAGTGGCTAGATGTCAACATCAAGCTTCTTGGTTACAGCAGAGACATTAAATCCCTTCCTGGATCAAGATCCCTGTTTTCTAAATTGTTTTGTGCCCAAACAAACAAACCCAAAACTTTTTGTTTGTTTGTTTGAAATAGCGCCCCTTGTGTATACTGCCGGTAATACCGCCCAACCCTACTAACCTGTCACCATTACAATAACAGGGGAGGTTAGCATTTTTTGGGGGTGTATAATATTTGTGCGTCTCACTCATCATTATTTATTCATTTAGTATTATCCATAATCATGGTAGCATCACCATTAATGTAGAAGTGTTTAGAAACATATTATACTCTTCTTTACAATAAAAGTGACTCCAAAATGACACAATACATTATTTGCCATTAATTTCTATTGGGCACAAAATAATCTGAAACACAACCCCCCCCAAAAAATGCAAATACATCCAACAATTTTGTAGAGTCACAAACTTGATGTAGGCATTGCGTGCTATGATACTTTTTGCTACTTTAATACACATATACGTGAATTTTCCCCAATACTTTTGGTTCCCTAAAATGTAGAGAGTATGTACAAAAAGGCTGTAATTTCGAAACGTTTCACCGGATAGGGATGAAAATACCCTGAAATTGTTGTTTGATTTCAAATCCAAACTTTTGCAGTATAGAACCAAAAGATGAAAAAATGCTTCACTGTCTCAGTAATTATGGAGTGCACTGTATCTGATTGGCCAGTGGTAGGCCTATAGGTACACTTGATTTGGTCTCCGGGCCGGGTAGGTGGGAACACTTTGACTACCCGGCACGCAGGGCAGCTGAATCAAGTGTACCTACTGCAAACAGTGCGAAACTAATAAAAAATAAGAACGCACGGGTTTATCATTGGGCTTTTTACAGAAATGTTTGACGATCGATCTTTAAAGCCTTGGAGACCGACCAGTCTTGATGTGCTTTGGGCCACATCCATCATATTGGCTGTATTTCTGTATTTTGAAAGTTATATATCTTGAAAAGTTGATTGCTGAGATGCAAAATAATTTGGGACTCTATCAACATTGGACTAATGAAACAAAATATATTTTTTAAAGCTTTGAGCTGGACCTGTTTGTGTGTACATGTTGCTTATCTGTTGTTGTTGAATGTGTTGTAGGAAACTCCTCATCTGTCAGACTTATTCCTATTAAAAGGAAACTGTTGTGTGTGCRAGTGTATGTTTATTTGAATCAACCTGTGTGTGTACGGTGTGTACTGTGCATCCGTGTGTGTGTATCCGTATATGTGAACGGTGTGTATCCGTGGGTCAGTAGTAGCGGGATCACTGTTACAAGATTAGGATGACTCCTCCAGATGAGCGTTGTGTGTAGCAGTGCAGAGCGGCAGGGTGCAGCTGGAATTTCTATCTCCTTTGATATTGGGCTGCATGTAATGTGGAAAACACCCTGAGCCGGCTCTACTTCCTTCTCAAACGATACGGGCTTCGCATGCCAGTTGGTTTTATAATCCCTTGGAGATTAGACGTTTATTTCCACAGAATTCGCCCTTTGTCAAATATTTCTCATTTTTTCCCCGAAGGGATTTCTTTACTGTGGAGATAATGTCTAGATTCTCACTTTGTGTTTGTGTCAAAAGCCACATGCCCTGGTCGCTTGGCTGAGGGAGTGAGCAGTGGTTTGTTGTTTGGCAGTTTGCTCCAAGGCTGTCTCTCTCTCTCTCTGTCACATAAATACATAATTTTTATTTAGTTTTCACACATGCCTACTCTCTCTCACAGACACAAATTCAAACGTGTGCTTCATAGATAAATCCTAACAGTTAAATTGGCAGTCTAGCCTTTGAGTTAGAGTTAGTTCAAGTGAACTTTCATCCACTAATATTTAAACTGCAGGGCCTGAAGGTGTGTCATCAATAAGCTTTAAAGATGATAGAGATGAATGTTTGTCTGTATGAAGTTCTCCCCTCCCAGTCTATCTATCTCTACCTTTACAACATGTTCTGTAGATGTCAGGGGAAGGAGGAAGTTCTTTGGACGTCCTTGCCACTCTCCCCAGAGGGGCTGCATGTCGAGGACCACAGCCCTCCCCTCCCTCTCTCCCCCCCCCCCCCGCCTTCTTCCCCGTGGTCTCCCATACCACCGCATTCATCTCTCCTCCGGGGCGACAGTCACGTCTCCTTATTAGATCTGCCTCTCCTCTTCTCTCTCCTCGGATGCGTTCCAAATGCCACACTATTTATTCCCTATAGGGCTCTGGTCAAAAGTAGTGTACTATGTAGGGAGTAGGGTGCCAAATGGGACGCTATCCTTGTCTCTCTCAGGGCTTCCTACTAATGGGACAAACATGGACTCACTCTAGAGCAGTCAACACAAACATCAGTCATATTCAAACCAAATATGCAGGTGTGTGTTAGTGAGTGTGTGTGTGCGCTCGTGTTTTGCGCTTGTGTGTGCGTGTTCTAGGAAGTCTTGAGTAAACCACCAATAGGGAACTCTGTCTAGCCAGCCAGCAGCTGTGGTTCCAAGTAGACACAAACACAACGCCTAGCTCTGAATCGAGATAAAGCACCTGTACCACAATTCTTCTCATGTGGTGCCAAATTCTGATATGAAGTTTCTGATCCCTTTGCCAGAGCACACCATAGAAAAGTAGATGTACATTATTTCAGACTATCTGAGTTATGCATTGTCAGTGAATACCTTTCCTTATTGTTCCAGTCCATGTTGATGTGAGATCTAGTGTAGTTCTCTCCACCTATACAGATGTTGGTTTCTGGGCTTTAAATTGCTCCTCCTCACACCAGATAGTATTGGTCAAACTGTCATTTTCTCTCTTGTGATCTGTACATCAGAGCTCAGTGTTCATTGTTGTTAGAGAAAGGAGGAGTCGCTATGAAAGTGGAGGAGAACGACCCATATCCTGGGCCGTATGTGATGGTGTTCCTGAGGGAACCACTCCTCGGCCCCCTGCTTTTCTTAGTTGCATCCCAAATGGCACCCTATTCACTAAATAGTGCACTACTTTTGACCAGGGCACATAGGCGATCATAGGAGGACTGACTGAGTTGAGTCAGCTTACCTCGTGGAGGCAGTATAATCACTCGGTGCTGAGTCAATGTGAGTTGCCCACTTCACAGGGAGGAACCAACCGACCAGTTACATTGTGATTTCAAGATGGCCGCCACATTAAAGGCTGCCCCAGGCTAATTAATGCTGAGTAATATTGTCACATTGGGGTTGCTGCTCTGCTCTGCTATGCAGTCGAGCGTCATCACCACTGCTCTTCCAGGAAATGTCTCATGTAGCCTGCTAGCCACTAGTGTGTGTGGGTGGTGTAAGATGTACATGTTGAAAGTTGGGTATACTCACTATGGAACATTATTTATTATTTTGATACCCCAATGTCTACTACTAGTGTGGTTCATGAATGCAAAGAAAGACAGCTCAATACAATCTTAAGTCTAACCTCTTGCCAAGAACCACAGACCGACAGACAGACAGACAGACAGACAGACAGACAGACAGACAGACAGACAGACAGACAGACAGACAGACAGACAGACAGACAGACAGACAGAGACAAAGAGAGAGAGAGAGAGAGAGAGAGAGAGAGAGAGAGAGAGAGAGAGAGAGAGAGAGATACCAGTGTGTGTGTGTGTGACACCACTGTTCCACATACCGTTCAGTATGACACAGAGGGCAGACGACTTTTCCCTTGTCACTGGGATGGCAGACTGGCCGTTGGAGTTCCAGGAAGATGACTCAACTTTATGTCTCTTTATGTTAAGGTTCATTCTAAAGGCATTTAATGAGTTGTTGGTTTTACACTACTGAAGGGAGTTGTGTTTGAAGTTGAGGAGCGGCCCTGCCTGCCTAACTAATTATGAAGGCTGTCATGGAGGAATTGGACTGTATGAACTAACGACCTACTCGTCAGTTATTATTACACATAAGGAGTCCAACCTCAAATTACATCCATTATGAGCAGGCCTCGTGGACTATACTAGAGAAACAGCCATAGGCTGCAGTGAGGTGCCATGTTGTTCTTGCCTTAACAAGTGATGTGCATAACACATATACAGTGCCTTCGGAAAGTATTCGGACCCCTTGACTTTTTTCATATTTTGTTACGTTACAGCCTTATTCTTGAATGGTTTAAATAAAACAACACACAATACCCCATAATGACAAAGCGAATACAGATTTTTAGACATTTTGGCAAATGTGTAAAAAACAAAAAACATAAATACCTTATTTATATAAGTATTCAGACCTTATGCTGTGAACCTCGAAATTTAGCTCAGGTGCATCCTGTTTCCATTGATCATCCTTGAGATGTTTCTACAACTTGATTGGAGTCCACCTGTGGTACATTCAATTGTTGGACAGGATTTGGAAAGGCACACAACTGTCTATATAAGGTCCACCAGTTGACAGTGCATTTCAGAGCAAACACCAAGCCATGAGGTCGAAGGAATTGTCCGTAGAGCTCCGAGACAGGATTGTGTTGAGGCACAGATCTGGGGAAGGGTACCAAAACATTTCTGCAGCATTGAAGGTCCCCAAGAACACAGTGGCCTCCATCATTCTTAAATGGAAGATGTTTGTAACCACCAAGACTCTTCCTGGAGCTTGCCGCCCGGCCAAACTGAGCAATCGGGGGAGAAGGGCCTTGGTCAGGGAGGTGACCAAGAAAGCGATGGTCACTCTGATAGAGCTCCCCAGATCCTCTGTGGAGATGGGAGAACCTTCCAGAAAGACATCCATCTTTGCAGCACTACACCAATTAGGACATTTACATTTAAGTCATTTAGCAGACGCTCTTATCCAGAGCGACTTACAAATTGGTGCATTCACCGGTATGACTATCCAGTGGAACAACCACTTTACAATAGTGCATCTAACTCTTTTAAGGGGGAGGGGGGGGGGGTTAGGAGGTTACTTTATCCTATCCTAGGTATTCCTTAAAGAGGTGGGGTTTCAGGTGTCTCGGAAGTGGGTGATTGACTCCGCTGACCTGGCGTCGTGAGGGAGTTTGTTCCACCATTGGGGTGCCAGAGCAGCGAACAGTTTTGACTGGGCTGAGCGGGAACTGTACTTCCTCAGAGGTAGGGAGGCGAGCAGGCCAGAGGTGGATGAACGCAGTGCCCTTGTTTGGGTGTAGGGCCTGATCAGAGCCTGAAGGTACGGAGGTGCCGTTCCCCTCACAGCTCCGTAGGCAAGCACCATGGTCTTGTAGCGGATGCGAGCTTCAACTGGAAGCCAGTGGAGAGAGCGGAGGAGCGGGGTGACGTGGAGAGAACTTGGAAGGTTGAACACCAGCGGGCTGCGGCGTTCTGGATGAGTTGTAGGGGTTTAATGGCACAGGCAGGGAGCCCAGCCAACAGCGAGTTGCAGTAATCCAGACGGGAGATGCAAGTGGCCTGGATTAGGACCTGCGCCGCTTCCTGTGTGAGGCAGGGTCGTACTCTGCGAATGTTGTTTAGAGCATGGACCTACAGGAACGGGTCACCGCCTTGATGTGAGTTGAGAACGACAGGGTGTTGTCCAGGATCACGCCAAGGTTCTTAGCGCTCTGTGGAGGAGGACACAATGGAGTTGTCAACCGTGATGGCGAGATCATGGAACGGGCAGTCCTTCCCCGGGAGGAAGAGCAGCTCCGTCTTGCCGAGGTTCAGCTTGAGGTGGTGATCCGTCATCCACACTGATATGTCTGCCAGACATGCAGAGATGCGATTCGCCACCTGGTTATCAGAGGGGGGAAAGGAGAAGATTAATTGGTGTTCGTCTGCATAGCAATGATAGGAGAGGGCATGTGAGGATATGACAGAGCCAAGTGACTTGGTGTATAGCGAGAATAGGAGAGGGCCTAGAACAGAGCCCTGGGGACACCAGTGGTGAGAGCACGTGGTGCGGAGACAGATTCTCGCCACGCCACCTGGTAGAGGAGCGTGACCTGTCGTGGACGCAATCCAAGCGTGGGCCGCGCCGGAGATGCCCAGCTCGGAGAGGGTGAGAGAGGAGGATCTGATGTTCACAGTATCAAAGGCAGCCGATAGGTCTAGAAGGATGAGAGCAGAGGAGAGAGAGTTAGCTTTAGCAGTGCGGAGCGCCTCCGTGACACAGAAAAGAGCAGTCTCAGTTGAATGACTAGTCTTGAACCTGACTGATTTGGATCAAGAAGGTCATTCTGGGAGAGATAGCAGGAGAGCTGGCCAAGGACGGCACGTTCAAGAGTTTTGGAGAGAAAAGAAAGAAGGGATACTGGTCTGTAGTTGTTGACATCGGAGGGATCGAGTGTAGTTTTTTCAGAAGGGGTGCAACTCTCGCTCTCTTGAAGACGGAAGGACGTAGCCAGCGGTCAAGGATGAGTTGATGAGCGGTGAGGTAAGGGAGAAGGTCTCCGGAAATGTCTGGAGAAGAGAGGAGGGGATAGGGTCAAGCGGGTAGGTTGTTGGCGGCCGGCCGTCACAAGACGCGAGATTTCATCTGGAGAGAGGGGAGAAAGAGGTCAAAGCACAGGGTAGGGCAGGGTGAGCAGAACCAGCGGTGTCGTTTGACTTAGCAAACGAGGATCGGATGTCGTCGACCTTCTTTCAAAATGGTTGACGAAGTCATCCGCAGAGAGGGAGGAGGGGGGAGGAGGGGAGGAGGATTCAGGAGGGAGGAGAAGGTGGCAAAGAGCTCTCAGGGTTAGAGGCAGATGCTTGGAATTTAGAGTGGTAGAAAGTGTGCTTTAGCAGCAGAGACAGAGAGAGGAGAATGTAGAGAGGAGGGAGTGAAAGGATGCCAGGTCCGCAGGGAGGCGAGTTTTCCTCCATTTCCGCTCGGCTGCCCGGAGCCCGGTTCTGTGAGCTCGCAATGAGTCGTCGAGCCACGGAGCAGGGGGGAGGACCGAGCCGGCCTGGGGATAGGGGACATAGAGAGTCAAAGGATGCAGAAAGGAGAGAGAGGAGGGTTGAGGAGGCAGAATCAGGAGATAGGTTGGAGAAGGTTTGAGAGCGGGAAGAGATGATAGGTGGAAGAGGAGAGAGTAGCGGGGGAGAGAGAGCGAAGGTTGGGACGGCCGCATACCATCCGAGTAGGGGCAGTGTGGGAAGTGTTAGATGAGAGCGAGAGGGAAAAGGATACAAGGTAGTGGTCGGAGACTTGGAGGGGAGTTGCAATGAGATTAGTGGAAGAACAGCATCTAGTAAAGATGAGGTCAAGCGTATTGCCTGCCTTGTGAGTAGGGGGGAAGGTGAGAGGGTGAGGTCAAAAGAGGAGAGGAGTGGAAAGGAAGGAGGAGGGAATGAGGTAAAGGTAGACGTGGGGAGGTTAAGTCACCCAGAACTGTGAGAGGTGAGCCATCCTCAGGAAGGAACGTCAAGCTCATTGATGACTCTCCAAGGAACCTGGAGGGCCGATAAATGATAAGGATGTTAAGCTTGAAAGGGGCTGGTAACTGGTGACAGCATGGAATTCAAAGGAGGCGATAGACAGATGGGTCAGGGGAGAAGAAGAGAGATGTCCATTGGGAGAGATGAGGATTCCAGTGCCACCGCCCCGCTGACCAGAAGCTCTCGGGGTGTGCGAGAACACGGTGGGGCAGACGAGGCGAGAGCAGTAGGAGTAGCAGTGTTGTCAGTGGTAATCCATGTTTCCGTCAGTGCCAAGAAGTCGAGGGACTGGAGGACGCATAGGCTGAGATGAACTCTGCCTTGTTGGCCGCAGATCGGCAGTTCCAGAGGCTGCCGGAGACCTGGAACTCCACGTGGGTCCGTGCGCGCTGGAACCACCACGGTTAGAATGGCGGCGGCCACGCGGGTGTGAAGCGTTTGTATGGTCTGTGCAGAGAGGAGAGAAGAGGGATAGACAGACACATAGTTGACAGGCTACAGAAGAGGGCTACGCTAATGCAAAGGAGATTAGAATGACAAGTGGAACTACACGTCTCGAATGTTCAGGAAGTGTAAGCTTACGGTTGCAAAAATAAAATAAAATCTTATTGACTAAAATCTTTATTGACTAAAATGACTATAGTACTGCTGGCGGTGAAGTAGGCTGGCTAGCAGTGGCTGCGTTGTTGACATTTGTTTGAACGTGTAGCTGGCTAGGTAAACTCGACAATTTCTTCAAAAACTACACAATTATCTTGGATACAAGGACAGCAAAGACAAACTATGTAGCTAGCTAACACTACGCTAATCAAGTCGTTCCGTTGTAATGTAAGTTGTAGTGTGAGTTTCTACAGTGCTGCTATTCGGTAGAAGTGGCTAACTAGCAGTGTTAGCTAGCAGTGTTACTAGGTAGGAGACGCAGCGCAGGGCGTGTGGACGAAAATAGCTGGCTAGTTAACCGAATAATTACTCTAACAACTCTAAGCTACACAGTATTCTTAGATACAAAGATAGCAAAGAGAACTGTGTAGCCAGCTAACACTACACTAATCAAGTCGTTCCGTTGTAATGTAATCGTTTCTCCAGTGCTGCTATGCTGCTAAGACTAGGACTTTATGGCAGAGTGGCCAGACGGAAGCCACTCCTCAGGAAAAGCATGACAGCCCGCTTGGAGTTTGCCAAAAGGCACCTAAAGACTCTCAGACCATGATAAAACAAGATTCTCTGGTCTGATGAAACCAAGATTAAACGCTTTGGCCTGAATGCCAAGCGTCACGTCTGGAGGAAACCTGGCACCATCCCTACTGTGAAGCATGTTGGTGGCAGCATCATGATGTGGGCATGTTTTTCAGCGGCAGGACCTGGGAGACTAGTCAGGATTGAGGCAAAGATGAACAGAGCAAAGTACAGAGAGGTCCTTGACGAAAACCTGCTCCAGAGCGCTCAGGACCTTAGACTGGGGCGAAAGTTCACCTTCCAACAGGACAACGACCATAGCACACAACCAAGACAATGCAGGAGTGACTTCGGGACAAGTCTCTGCATGTTCTTGAGTGGCCCAGCCAGAGCCCGGACTTGAACCTGATCGAACATCTCTGGAGAGACCTGAAAATAGCTGTGTGGCAACGCTCCCCATCCAACCTGACAGAGCTTGAGAGGATCTGCAGAGAGGAATGGGGAAACTCCCCAATTACAGGTGTGCCATGATTGTTGCGTCTTACCAAGAAGACTCGAGGCTGTAATCGCTGTCGAAGGTGCTTCAACAAAGTACTGAGTAAAGGGTCTGAATGTTTATGTAAATATGATCTTTCAGGTTTTTTTCTTTAATAAATGAGCAACAATTTTGAAAAACTCATTTTTGCTTTTTCATTATGGGGTATTGTGTGTAGATTGATGAGAGTTTTTAAATTTAAAAAAATCTATTTTAAAATAAGAATGTAACCGAAAAAATGTGGAAAAAGTCAAGGGATCTGAATAAGGCACCCCGTGGGACAATAAGATGACTTTTCGTTTGTCATGAGGAAGTTTAATTTGTTGTCATGATCTGATTTAGATTCTATGGCTCTCCCCTTCTCATGTATCTCTTATTACTGACATATCTGCTGCATCTCCCTCAATAGCCTGCTGCAAGTCCAAGGGAACAAGGTAGGATATTAAGGCTGGGAATTGCCAGGGACCTCATTATACAATATTATCATGATACTTAGGTGCCGATACGTATTGCGATTCTCACGATTCTATATGTAATGCATTTCGATTTGGGATGCACGATATATCGGTATCGGCCTGATGTCTAGTTTAACGCCGATGTTAAAAACCAATGTCAAAGCTACCGTGCATACCTCTCTAACGTAGGTACATGATGTCATGACGCCACGTAAAATGTTGCGCTACACGTGCAACACAGCATTCCTACCCTAGCCCACAATGTCTGCTGTGTGGATCGAGCAGTCAACAAGTCGAGCAGTCATTTGAAAGAGTAAGACAATTTCAGCGAGACAACTTAAAAGGCCGCTCAAATTTTAAATACTGATTATCGGTATTGGGTTTTTTTGGCAAGAAAAATATTGGATATCGGTATCGGCCAAAAATGTAATATCGGTGCATCACTAATTTCGCTACTGCGATTTGATTGTGATTTAATGTTCCAAACATATTGTTCACTATATGTCTGCTGCAGATAGACAAGAAAGAGGTTATTTTTTTATTTTTATTAAAACATGTTGGCTCACTATTTAAAAAGAGGATGGAGAACAATCTGTAAGTTAAATAACACCGGAGTTGTAGCACAGGTACAGCCGACTAGCGCTAGTTAACTCTACCTAGCAAAAAAAATAAAAATATACAGTACCAGACAAAAGTTTGGACACACCTACTCATTAAAGGGTTTTTCTTTATTTTTTAAATGTTCTAATTTGTAGAATATAAGTGAAGACATCAACACTATGTAATAACACATATGGAATCATGTAGTAACCAAAAAAGTGTTTAACTAGTCAAAATATATTATTAGATTTTAGATTCTTCAAAGTAGCCACCCTTTGCCTTGATGACAGCTTTGCACACTCTTGGCATTCTCTCAACCAGCTTCACCTAGAAGGCTTTTCCAACAGTCTTGAAGGAGTTCCCACATATGCTGAGCACTTGTTAGCTGCTTTTCCTTCACTCTGTGGTTCAACTCATCCCAAATTGGGATCTCAATTTGGTTGAGGTCGGGTGATTGTGGAGGTCAGGTCATCTGATGCAGCACTCCATCACTCTCCTTCTTGGTCAAATAGCCCTTACACAGCCTGGAGGTGTGTTGGGTCATTGTCCTGTTGAAAAACAAATGATAGTCCGGTTGCAAAGGGTCGGAAACTTTCCGGTAAATTTCCATGGAAGTTAAGCCTGGGAATTTGGGGAATTTTGCTTAAATTATCTTATAACAGTGAACCTTTTTGTTGGCATATTTTGGTTAAACTACCCCCAATTCAATGGCATTGCAACCCTCTGCATGCACAATGTGTTCTTCCATCATATGTGCAGTGCACTCTTCCATCACATGTACAGCTGATTCTCAAGATCTTTCACACTAATGAGAAGCTATTGCGCCCACACTGCTACGCTGTCTGAGCCACATACTATATGCTTTCTGGTAAGTTTTGATTACTCTACTGGGTGAATATATTTTATATGACATACATGCTTTTTTTGTTAACTAGTAAGTAGTAGCCTACAGCAAAGTGTGTTTAAATCATTTCTAACGTGTTAACAATTTCTGCTAGTTAGTTTTTGCTACCATGTGGGTTTTAGCTTGCTTGAGCCTGCTAACTGAGTAGTGCTTATTCACCTGCTTCCATACATGTTTAATTTTAAAACATTTATCTTACAAAAGAGTTGTTTAATCTAACTGCTTAACTATTTATCTGTACATGGAATTGTATATTTTCTTTTTTTACTTATTTTTTCCCAATCTTTACAGGAAAATGCCACGGGTACTAGCTGATGTGTGGAGACATTTTACTGCAGCTAATGTAGAAGGAAAGGCTGTGTACATTTGCAAATACTGTGCCAAATCATATGTGAAGAATGCTGAATCATCTGGCCAAGTGCGTAAAGTTCCCTCAGCGCTCACAACAAGCAACCTCTGACAAAAGTCCCTCTACTTCTATTCGAGGTGAAAATGATGAATCAGACACCTTATCGATAGCAACAGCTCATGGCCCTCCTGGAATCAGAAGGTTTTTTGACTCAATGGAGGAACGTAGTCTGAGAAATGCTGATGAATGTCTTGCTCGAGCTGTGTATGCAACTGGATCACCTCTGATGCTCACATGCAATGTGTATTGGAAGAGATTTCTGAATGTTCTTCGCCCAGCATACACCCCTCCAACCAGACATGCTTTATCTACTCATTTGCTGGATGCAGAGTTCATCAGAGTTCAAGTGAAGGTCAAGCAAATCATAGAGAAAGCATTGCAATCATCTCTGATGGGTGGTCGAATGCTCGTGGGCAAGGAATAATTAACTACATCATCTCCACACCTCAACCAGTATTCTACAAGAGCACAGACAGAAGGGACAACAGACACACCAGTCTCTACATTGCAGTCTTCAATGACCTTGGCCCACAGAAGGTATTTGCATTGGTGACAGACAATGCTGCGAGCATGAAGGCTGCTTGGTCTAAAGTGGAGGAGTCCTACCCTCACATCACACCCATTGGCTGTGCTGCTCATGCATTGCATCTGCTCCTCAAGGACATCATGACACTGAAAACAATAGATACACTCTACAAGAGAACCAAAGTTAGGTATGTGAAGGGTCATCAAGTTATAGCAGAAATCTACCTCACCAAGCAAAGTGAGAAGAATAAGAGCACCACATTGAAGCTGCACAGCAACACCCGTTGGCGTGGTGTTGTCATCATGTTTGACAGTCTCCTGGAGGGGAAGGAGTCTCTCCAAGAAATGGCCATATCACAGTCTGCCGATATGGACAGCCCCATCAAGAGGATCCTGATGGATCATGTATTTTGGGAGACAGTGGTAAGCAGCCTGAAACTCCTGAAACCTATAGCAGTAGCCATTACACGGATTGAGGGAGATAATGCCATCCTGTCTGATGTTCAGACTCTGCTTGCAGATGTAAGAGAAGAAATCCGTACTGCCCTGCCCACTTCACTGTTGCTCCATGCAGAGGAAACTGCAGTTCTGAAATACATCAAAAAGTGTGAAGACTTCTGCCTGACGCCCATACACAGCGTACATGTTGGACCCCAAGTATGCTGGCAAGAGCATCCTGTCTGGTGCAGAGATCAACAAGGCCTATGGTGTCATCACTATCGTGTCTTGCCACCTTGGCCTGGATGAGGGCAAGTTTCTTGGCAGTCTGGCGAAGTACATTTCCAAGCAAGGGCTTTAGGATGGAGATGCAATATGGCAGTCGTGCCAGGATATCTCATCAGCCACCTGGTGGAAGGGACATTGTGGATCTGAGGCTCTTTCCCCTGTTGCCTCCATCATCCTCCAAATCCCACCAACATCAGCTGCCTCAGAGCGCAACTGGTCCTTGTTTGGGAACATACAAACCAAAGCACAAAACAGGCTTACGAATACCAGAGTTGAAAAATCGGTGGCCATCTGGGCAAATTTGAGGCTTTTTGAGCCTGACAACAAGCCATCCTCAACAAGGTTGGAAAGTGACAGTGAAGATGAGGCCTCAGAGTCGGATGTTCAAGAGGTGGACATTGAGGAGGTCCAGGGAGAAGACATGGAAGCCTGACAGGAAGAAACCAAAGCTTAAACTTCTAGACTATCATTTTACAGGTGTATGTTGAAAACATTTTTGGGAGGTGCGATGGATCAATGGGGATCATTCAATATTCCTTTTATTTTCTGGTTCAGTGAAATCATCCCATGTGAAGAGTCAACTCATTTAATTAAAGTTCAATTCGTAACTAAATAGTTTTTAAAATTTCTATTGGAAGGATTGAATCATTTGCAATTATGTCTACTTATGATAAGGTAAAATATTTATGTTTCTGTGATATTTATATGATATTTATATAATGTAAATACAGTTGAAATCGGAAGTTTACATACACCTTAGCCAAATACATTTAAACTCGGTTTTTCACAATTCCTGACATTTAATCCTAGTAAATATTCCCTGTCTTAGGTCAGTTAGGATCACCACTTTATTTTAAGAATGTGAAATGTCAGAATAATAGCAGAGAGAATGATTTATTTCAGCTTGTATTTCTTTCATCACATTCCTAGTGGGTCAGAAGTTTACATACACTCAATTAGTATTTGGTAGCATTGTCTTTAAATTGTTTAACTTGGGTCAAATGTTTCGGCTAGCCTTCCACAAGCTTCCCACAATAAGTTGGGTGAATTTTGGCACATTCCTCCTGACAGAGCTGGTGTAACTGAGTCAGGTTTGTAGGCCTCCTTTCTCGCACACGCTTTTTCAGTTCTGCCCACCAAAATATTTTCTATAGGATTTGAGGTCAGGGCTTTGTGATGGCCACTCCAATACCTTGACTTTGTTGTCCTTAAGCCATTTTGCCACAATGTGGAAGTATGCTTGGGGTCATTGTCCATTTGGAAGACCCATTTGCGACCAAGCTTTAACATCCTGACTGATGTCTTGAGATGTTGCTTCAATATATCCATGTAATTTTCCTTCCTCATGTTACCATCTATTTTGTGAAGTTCACCAGTCCTCCTGCAGCACCCCCACAACATGATGCTGCCCACCCCGTGCTTCACAGTTGGGAGGGGGTTCTTCGGCTTGCAAGCCTCCCCTTTTAACTCCAAACATAATGATGGTCATTATGGCCAAACAGTTCTATTTTTTGTTTCATTAGACCAGAGGACATTTCTCCAAAAAGTACGATCTTTGTCCCCATGTGCAGTTGCAACCGTAGTCTGGCTTTTTCTATGGCATTTTTGGAGCAGGGGCTTTTTCTGTGGATATAGATAACGTTTGTAACTGTTTCCTCCAGCATCTTCACAAGGTCCTTTGCTGTTGTTCTGGGATTGATTTGCATCTTTCGCACCAAAGTATGTTAATCCTAGGGGAACAGAACGTGTCTTCTTCTGAGGGGTATGACGGTGGCGTGGTCCCATGGTGTTTAACTTGCGTACTATTGTTTTGTACAGATGAACGTGGTACCTTCAGGCGTTTGAAAAAAGGATGAACCAGACTTGTGGAGGTCTACAATTTTTTTCCTAGGTCTTGGCTGATTTCTTTTGATTTTCCCATGATGTCAAGCAAAGAGGCACTGAGTTTGAAGGTAGGCCTTGAAATACATCCACAGTACACCTCCAATGCACAAATGATGTCAATTAGCCTATCAGAAGCTTCTAAAGCCATGACATTATTTTCTGGAATTTTTCCAAGCTGTTTAAAGCAACAGTACTTAGTGTATTTAAACTTCTGACCCACTGGAATTGTGATACAGTGAATTATAAGTGAAATAATCTGTCTGTAAACATTTGCTGGAAAAATTACTTGTGTCATGCACAAAGTAGATGTCCTAACCGACTTGCCAAAACTATAGTTTGTTAACAAGAAATTTGTGGAGTGGTTGAAAAACGAGTTTTAATGACTCCAACCTAAGTGTATGTAAACTTCCGACTTCAACTGTATATCCAATTCAAAAACATCTACATTTAAATGGTATTAATATTCATTTGCATATGGTAATATATATATATTCCTGTTAATTCCCATATATTCCTGTTAATTCCCATGGAAAGTTTCCACCTCTGAATATTCCCCAAATGTGCAACTCGCAAACCAAGCGGGATGACGCATCGCTGCTGAATTCTGTGGTAGCCATACTGGTTAAGTGTGCCTTGATTTCTAAATAAATCACTGACAGTGTCACCAGCAAAGCACCCCACACCATCACACATCCTYCTCCATGCTTCACAGTGGGAACCACACATGCTGAGATCATCCATTCACTACTCTGCGTGTCACAAAGACACGGCGGTTGGAACCAAAAATCTCAAATTTGGACTCATCAGTCCAAAGGACAGATTTTCACCGGTCTAATGTCCATTGCTCATGTTTCTTGGCATAAGCAAGTCCCTTTTTCTTATTGGTGTCCTTTAGTAGTGGTTTATTTGCAGCATTTCGACCATGAAGGCCTGATTCATGCTTTCAAGACAAGGTCATTTTTATTGTTTTGTCAGCAGAGTAGGCTAACCTGTAATTTTTGTTAAAGATTAGGATTCTGCTAATATGTCTGAAGTCATGTAAACTCTCGTAGAATTGCAAGAAAAGTGTTTATAAAAGTCACATTTTCCCGGATCCTCCTAAAAAAGTGAGTCATGTTATAATCCTAATTTATGACTATCCAATATACTCATCACATTAGGAATAGGAGGCTATTTTACATTAGTCTGCAAATGCAATGATAAATGCATTATTTTTCATGGTGAAAAGCTTCCCATACTTGAAACTCACACGCTGCCTATGAGTAGGTGAAATGACCTCTCACAGCAGTAGGGGTATCAAACATGACGAAGACATTTAAATCTCCCTTATTATAAATCTCCCTTACATTTGATCATTAAGAGACATCAATTTTACCTCTCAACGCCACAAATGTATGTGGACACCTTTCCACTAGATATTGTAACATTGCTGTGGGGACTTGCTTCCATTCAGCCACAAGAGCATTAGTAAGGTCGGGCACTGATATTGGGCGATTAGGCCTGGCTCGCAGTTCCAATTTCATCCCGAAGGTGTTTGATGGATTTGAGGTCAGGGCTCTGTGCAGGCCAGTCAAGTTCTTCCACACCGATCTCGACAAACCATTTCTGTATGGACCTCGCTTTGTGTACGGGGGCATTGTTATGTTGAAACAGGAAAGGGCCTTCCCCAAACTGTTGTCACAAAGTTGGAAGCACAGAATCGTCTGGAATGTTATTGTATGCTGTAGCGTTAAGATTTCCTTTCACTGGAACTAAGAGGCCTAGCCCAAACCATGAAAAACAGCCCAGACCATTATTCCTCCTCCACCAAACTTTACAGTGGGCACTATGCATTGGGGCAGGTCGCGTTCTCCTGGCATCCGCCAAATCCAGAGGGGCAGAAATTTGACGAACTGACTTGTTGGAAAAATGGCATCCTATGATGGTGCAACGGGTGTGGCTGAAATAGACTAATACACTAATACACACATACTTTTGGCCATGTAGTGTACGTCACACATCTTGTCATAACTGGCTAAGGGGAGTTATGGTTTGAGTGTGTTTAAGTAAAGCATCTCATGTTGATGCTGTGTCTTGTCTGTTCACAAAGTTCTAGGCTGTGTTATTCTAGTCTTACACTGTCATGATAAGCAGGCCTGAATGGAGACGGGACTATTACTAGTTGATGACTGGTCTGAAAGGTTAGGACGTTTGAGCCATGGGTGGTTGTGCTGCTATCGTGATAGTAACAGTCCTGACACAGGGCAAGTCATTACTGTGGCCTGTGTCGGAGTAGTGGCCTTACTAGCCTATCCATGTGCTAGCCTGGTCCCAGCTCTGTTTGTATTGCCTTGGTCTTGACAAGACGGCACAAAAAGATCTGGGACCAAGCTACATCTGTGCCACATAGCACTGGCTGGCTGTGAGGCTGGGTCTGACTTGTGGCCCACCCACGTGGCAACAGCTTGAATGGACAGACTAAAAGAATGTTGTGTTTTCCCTCTATCCTTCGTTATTGTTTCACTGCCAGGACTAGGAGTATAATTTCTGTGGTTATTTACTGTGGTTGACTGGGAATTTGGATTGATCTGAGAGTTTAGTGTGTTTTTTTTTACTCTCCGTTGCAGGTGTGTGTGCACTTGACCCAGGCGATGTGTTGGTTTGTCTACAAAGGCTCCAATATTAAAAATGGATCAGGAATGTCTGGTTCCACTTTATACGGACTCCACTTTATAAGGAAAAATGTCATAAAGCAACCCCCTGACTAACCCACCTACTGCGTCAAGAAAAGCTATTACGGATATGTTATTATATAGCTGACTCCATTGATGTTATCACCTCTCTACAGAGCTTCTTTCTGCCTTTAGAGTAGCACTGTCTCTTAAGATGTTGGTCCTCATTGGAGACCAAATGCATGGTTTGAAATACAGAGGGGGAGGGGTTAGGAGGGGCTGCCTGGGAACCCCCAATAACAAATCAGGCCCCCCTATAAGAATTAAAATACAGATGTAGGATCTTAATTTGATCAACCTGTTGTTGGAGAACTTTCCTGAAATGCAGAACATTTTAAATGTGTAGTTTGAGGTTTAAAAATAATAGTAACTTCAGACTTGATTTTCCATTACAAAAAATGTATCAACCCCTACAAAGATGAATTATAATTATAATCCACATAATAATTCATAATAATTCACATTTCCTGTTGCTGCAGGATTATTTTGGCTCAAATTAAGATCCTACATCTGTATCAATGTAGGCAAATGTTTTGCTTTTGCACCCCTCTCTCTCTCAATTCAATTAAATGTGGCTTTTTTGGCATGGGAAACATACAGGTAACTGGCGATATAAAGGAAACAACAACATAAAGTGTCTTAATAGGGCGTCGGGCCACCACGAGCCGCCAGAGATGCCAGAACAGCTTAAAATACACCTTGGCATAGATTCTACAAGTGTCTGGAACTCTATAGGAGGGATCTGACATTATTCTTCCACAAGAAATTCCTTAATTTGGTGGTGGTGGTGGAAAACACTGTCTCAGGCGTCACTCCAGAATCTCCCATAAGTGTTCAATTTGGTTGATATCTGGTGACTGAGACAGAGGCACACACACACACACTCACACAACCCCTCTTTCAAAGTCACGGAGATCTTTTCTTCTAGTCATGGTAGCCAAAACACCAGATTTGTATTTTTTATTCATGTTTATTAATGATGAAATTATGAATAATATTTCACCCATGAGGCCACTAGGTCATTTGACTGCAGGAAAAGGCTACTTCTTTCCAATGGGTCAAATGTATATATATTTTTTCTCATGATTTGGTTGTGTCTAATTATGTTTCTGTCCTGGGGCCCTGTGTTGTTATGGA
>NC_036860.1:18269359-18300932 GCF_002910315.2 Salvelinus sp. IW2-2015 | reverse complement strand
TGTGCGTTAGCAACGGAAGGGTAGACAGGGGAGATATGTGTCATTGAGGACGTGCCAACTCCGTCTGTCTGTCTGAGTGAGTGAGTGAGTGAGTGAGTGAGTGAGTGAGTGAGTGAGTGAGTGAGTGAGTGAGTGAGTGAGTGAGTGAATGAGTGAATGAGTGAGTGAGTGACTGACTGATGGCCTGTGAGAGTCAGTGGGCCAGGCTTGAGAGGAGCTGCAATATTAGAAAACAATAAATCTGACCCTGAAGACGAGGCGAGGACAGGGAGAGGGAATGTGGACAAGGAAGAAAGGAGAGGAGAAAGGGAATGTGGCAATGGATGAGGGAGAGAGGAGAGGAGGACTGACCCTTTGAAGAGCAGAGATTGAAATATATATGCCAGCAGGAAATTATTTAAGGAGCCCCCTGGAATTGGAACTGTCCCTGGTTTAGTCATCTGTCAGAATCCAGAAAGGGGGGGTTGGAGATAGAGAGAGGCTAACTTTCTGCCAGCGTCGTAGCATTGTTGTTTTTTTCTTTGAGGAGAGAGGAGACTGCAAACGAGCATACACAATCTCAGTTTACGGTGAAATGCTGCCAGCGAACGACAGAAGAAGGAAAAAAATAAGCTCAAAACATGGACAGTGTCTGAGTGTATCTGAGAAGCTGCTTTCCTTCACTGCCAGGAATCTCCTGACAAACATTCCCAGACCATCACTGGCCAGCTTTTGAGTTTTAAAGTTCACGGCAGCATACCTGAAGTAGCTGAGCTGCTGGAGTTGTTGTTAGTGGTACTCCAGAGCAGCCGAACTAGCCTGATTCAACTAATGACGGACTTGCCTTGGTGATTAGTTGACTAATTGAATCAGGTGTGCTAGTAATGGAATAGGCCTACATGAAATAAGTTGAACGGCTGGGGGTACTTAAGGAGAGGGTTGGGAAACACTGCTCCAGACTGGAGCTAGGCCCTATAATCTCAGTCAAAGTGGAGTGGAGTGGTGCCTGCTTGTTCTTGCTATCTCCAGTCATCTACTTTAAATCATAGACTAGCATCATAGACTACCAGTCATGTTATATAATAAAGTCTGTTCCACTGGTAGAGAGATTTATCTGTTGGGCACCAGAGTGCCCCGGCTAACAGACCAGCTCAGAGAACCCTGCTCTAGTCTTTATGCATCATGGGTACCAATTAAAAACAAGAACCATGATATCACAGTGAAAGAGCAATTGGGATGAACGGGCTCACTGGCTCTCTGTTCAACGTCTGGATGTGGCTTTGTCCCCAATGGCCCCCTATTCCCTCTTTTTTTTTTACTACTTTTGACAAGGGGCCATAGGTGGTAAAGTAGTGCACAAAATAAGAAATAGGGTGCCATTTGGGATGTATCCTGTGTTCTCTGCCCTTCCCAGCTTTCATCGTTCCGTCGTTCACATCACAACCCAAATGCTGCTTGACGTTGTTGAGTCGAAGGAAACAACAGACTGAGAAACTTTTCAAGTTCAAATCCTCTAAAATATGACAGAAAATATTGGGCTGTCTTGTGGTACAACGGCGCCCTGTGTTTTGTTGTCTGAGGCAGAAAGAGGCCGAGTGCGAAGGCCTGCCTGGAAGATGTTTTCCCTTCTGTAATTATGTCAAAAATATATTTTATTGAGGAATGATGTCGAAATAAATGTCATTTACCAAACGGCCATTTTGCTCTTTTGTGCAGTTTCTGAGGATATTTTGGAGCCAGTCGTCTGCATTCCCTTGTCCTCTTAAATGGGCTTTTCCACTGGCGCCCAGAGAGGAGGCACAGCACACAGGCAGTCAGTCAGTATGAAGGCTACTGCAGTGTGTGTGTGTGTGTGTGTGTGTGTGTGTGTGTGTGTGTGTGTGTGTATTTATTCAATTCATCCAAGCTGAGACCCTCTGCTGACGTTCAAAGACGCCAGAATTCTCTTCCTCCTGAAGTGGCACTGGCCTGTAAAAATGGAAACGGTGTCAAAATCTCCTGCAGCCTCAGCTCAATTGTGTACACTGTGTGTACTGTACTGTACCAGGGAAGGTGTGATGTATGTATACAGTAGAGAGGGCTTTCTATGTATCTGAATTGGTCTGTGATATGGTCTGTGTAGACACTAGGCCAGGGGATTCAAATCCCAGCCTGGAGATCTGGAGTACTTCTGGTTTTCTGTTCTACCTGATCATTAATTGCACCCTCCTGTTGTCCCAGATCTAAATCAGCCCTTGATTAGAGAGGAAGAATTTGCTTGCACTAGGCAGATGATAAGATGACTAGTAGAGCAGCAGTAATCAGAGGAGTTTTTGTTGCTTCCATCTCCAGTCTCAAAGCCTTCAGTAATGAGAGATAATAATAGTTTTTGAGTCGATTAGCAGGTCTGGGTGTTGGATACTTTAATCTCTGACTCAATTAGACTGTCTATGACTGGGAGAATAGCTTATGATTTATGACTGGGTCTGTTGTTATCGTACATATACAGTATATAGATGCACACACACACACACACACACAGAGATACTCACCTAACACAGACAAACGGATAGTCAGGGAACATGCACACACACACACACACACACACACACACACACACACACACACACACACACACACAAACAAAAACTGTGTGTGTTTACCTAACTGCCCACCACTTCCAGTGTATCCCTCCCTCCCTCCACCCACTGGGCTGGCTGTCTCAGACATTAGGGCAGCTAGAGGCTCTGGTGCCTGCCTGTCTACTGTCTACACTGGACACATTCTTACCCTGATATCACTGCCCTGCGCCCAACAAAGATGTTGAAATCCCATATTGAAACACATCTGAGGAGGGGGAGAGGGTTCTGGAGAGCGGGGTGGGAATGGAGAGGGAGTGGGAGTTAAGGCTTCGCATGCTTCGGTTCGGCTGGCGCCTACCCAAACTCGGCTAGGTGAACCGAACAAGTGTGCTCGCATACTCCCTTAAAAGACCTTTGCTTGAAAAACAAGCAAAAAATGTCAATAGGGCTGTTTATCCATCTTATATGGTATACATTAGTCGCACATTTTTACATCTAACTAAGATGAAGTATTTCTCAAGAGAAAAAATTTACATGAAAACAAGTCGTCTATTGTTGAAGGACAACAAACACTTAATTGAAGAATCCCTAATGTTGACCAATGACCGACGAAGGGGCGTAGACTTCGCTTACCGAAATTTGGCTTGCCTCTAGAAAAAAATGTGTGTGCACGAACAACGGAAAAAAACCTTGCCGTAGACCAAAATGAACAAAAACATCACAAAATGACTGTTCCGAACGATTTCAGATGGGAAGCATACAGACGCCTTCAGATGACTGGCCTCATAAATCTCCATACAGAAAAATTCAACACATTCTATTCATTCTTAGCTACATTCTTTAGGATACATGTGAAATATTTAAAATTGGTCAAATAATGTCTTTAAAAAAACGATATAATAAACATTTTAAATACTTTCCAACATATATTACGTAATGTATTTAGAATGTATATATTAATGTACAGTATGTAAAATGTATATCACAATATACACTGGGTATACCAAACATTAGGAACTTGATGTCCTTTGGGTGATGGACCATTCTTGATAAACACAGGAAATTGTTCTTGACACACTCAAGCCGGTGTGCCTGGCACCTACTACTATACCCCGTTCAAAGGAACTTAAATTGTTTGTCTTGCCCATTCACCCTCTGAATAGCACACATACACAATCCATGTCTCAATTGTCTCAACGCTTAAAAATCCTTCTTTAACCTGTCTCCTCCCTTCATCTACACAGATTGAAGTGGATTTAACAAGTGGCATCAATACGGGATCTTAGCTTTCAACTGGTCTCACCTGGTCAATCTATGTCACGTGTCAAACTCATTCCACGGAGGGCCGAGTGTCTACGGGTTCTCTCCACCCTTGTACTTGATTGATTAATGGTGGTCACTAATTGTTAAGGAACTGAATGATGAATTAAGGTCACTAATTATTAAGGAACTCCCCTCACCTGGTTGTCTAGGTCTTCATTTAAAGCAAAAACCAACAACCCGCTTAATGTTTTGTACACTCAGTGTATGTTAAACGCATCGGAAAATGTATTTCAAAATACATTCTGAAATACAATGAACAATGTATTTTTGAATACATTTTCAAATGTATTTGGAAATGTCTTGTTTGTATTTGTAAGAAATATATGTTTACATTAAAAAGTATGGCAAATATAAAAATTTGTCCAAACCATATTGTAATGAAATGATGAATGTCTTAACAATGGAGCTCTTTAGTATCACTTATGTCAGTATCATTAACACTACAGAACAGAACAAGCTCAACCATCATTAACAGAGTACAGTACAACATAACAACTGAACTCGCATTACACTTTCTCCCATGGGTGGCCCAAAGAGAGCCATGCCTCCATCAAGCCACGCATCCAGATCCTCTAATAGGCTGCAGCAGCAATAATATATGTTGCCAAAATGCATTTTTATTGCGCTTGACACACCAAAATCACTAGTACTACAAAAATGACTAAAAACATGATACGTTATCGATCATGTAGTGTAGTGACTCCAGTGACTCCGTGTCTTTCACATAAGCTGAAGAGAGGCACTTACTATAGTATTTAAAAATAGATATTTAACTTCTTGAGATGGGAAAATGTGTTTTTTATGAAGTTGAACATTTGATATAATGTTAAATTAGGTGAGATCAAACTGTTTTTTTTACTCACCATAACCAAAGCATTTCTGGAATTGTCAGGCATTACATGCATTTGAGCATTTCTGGAATTCATTTTAAATGCATTTTAGCAATGATTCAAGTGTATGTACATGTATTTGAAATACATTTAGTTTAAGTTAAATACATTTTTCTATATGGGTCCGCTGTCGTCAATGGGCTGGAAGCCTTGGTGTAGAGGGAGAGCAGGTGTGAACTTGTGTGTGTGTGTGTGTGTGTTTGTGTGCTTGCGTGAGTGAATGAGAGTGTGTGTGTGTGCTTGCTACAGTACCGTACCGAGGACGTGGCACTGTGCGGGGTAATATTTGCTGTGCATACCCGCATGAGATATACCATCAGACACTGTTTACGTTTTTTTGGGAGCTTACTTTTTTCTCTTCCCTGATCTGTTCAGCTAACTAGCTTGAAGCAACTGTAATACAACAGGGTTTCAGTTTTGTTGCTGCCTTTCCCTCGTTGTCTTCAACTCTTTTTGTCCTGCTATCTGGGCTGATCAAGGGGCGATAAGGAGAGGAGGAGGAGGGTGGAGGAACGGAGGGAGGAGAAAGGGAGGGGGGGGGGATCAGTGACTTCAAAGTAGCGTGGCAGCATTCTCCCGACCAGGGCTGTTTACACTGCTCAGTGGAGTCTGCATTCCTGCCTCTCATTTTTCCATGGCATACCAAGAGGAGCTCCATGCTCCTGGCCGAGTGCCGAAGGGCTCAGCGACGTTAACCCCCCCAACCCCTACTACACTCCTCTGTTCCACCCCTCCTCCCCTCTCCCAACCTCCTTCGCCGCCATTAAAGCGAGACGAGGCCAGAATTAGAGGAGCACGGAGCACATGCACCACTCTCAACAAGGTGACCCAGGGAGAGAGGTCGGGGAGAGGGTCTCGTGCATCAGGGCACCACAAGAGCCTTCTGAGGTGGGTGGGGTGAGGGTGAGGGTTCAGCCGGGTGCTCAATCTGTTCTTCCTCCTTATTGTCACTCTCCAATTATACTTTTTTTTTTCATCCGCTTCTTTTTCCTCTTCCTCTTTCTTCGTTCTCCTCATCCTCCTCCTCTTCTTTCTGCCTCCCTCTCCCTGTCGTCAGTTATTCCCTGGACAGAACCAGATGACATTCACTACACTCTTAGAAAAAAAGGTGCGAAGTAGAACCATACAGGGTTCTTTGGTTTGTCCCCTTCGCAGAGGGTTCTATCTAGAACCCTCTATGTACAGTAGGATTCTTCAAAGAACCCCCTATATATGGTTCTACCTAGAACCCTCTGAATGGTTCTGCCTATAACCTTCTTTAAAGGGTTCTACCAATAACCATTTTTTCTTCTAAAGTTTTTTCCTAGAAACATCTATGAAGGGGTCTTTCCTAGAACTCTCATTGAATGGTTAAACCAGCCTAGGGCATTATTTAAGGGCCTAGTTATACCTTAACACAGTGGTGTTAGGAATCTCCTGGTTTACAGGCCACATCAGGCCTACAAGTCACATTACACTGGCTTGCAAAGTGATGTCTAATTCCTATTGGAATCCAGCCAGAGTTAGGATATCCAAGATGTGCCATTTTTTATCACCCACAACCTTCATTCAGAATGACTGCCAGGGTAGGGAAGATTGAATACTGAGACTACCAACAATCATCTAAACTGGAACAAGCATCTCAGTAATGGGTGCATTAAATCCAACAGATGTATATTTGTGTAGCATAAAAATCAACCAATCAATGCAAAAACACAGATATTACACATAAAACAAACAATTCTGAAAATCTCCCTGCAATAGAGCATGCTGGGAAATATTATATATGGTTCTATGTAGAACCCTTCTTGCCTTCCAAAGAAGGCAAGTTTTTCTAATCAAAACGATTCTTGGTAGAACCCTATGCCTACCCTATCCCGTTAAGAACCCTTTTGGAACCCTTTTTTTCTAAGAGTGTACCTCATATTACAGCCTACACCTTGTTTACTCTTATTCTGAAAGTGGTGTAGAGGATTTCTCAATGTATTCTCACTAGTCATCAATCACAGTAAGCTTTACCTCCCTGCTTTCTAAAGGGAAAGTGAAATAACGCGGTGTAAATAACAATTACTCCTCCCAATTACAAGCTGTTATAAGAGTCGTCACCACATCACAGCGAACCCAGCTCGTTTATGTGTATTTACTCCAGCGTTGTCAAGGCTGTTGTTTGTGTCCCGGCCATATTCACATGCAGCAAGAACAACAATAACAACCGAGGGATTTCATTTGTCTTCTTTTAATTGGCCTATGTTTCTTCATGACTCCGTCTTTCCTACAAAGACTGCAGAGGACTGATTATGGGTTCCACTTTGGAGCAGAGGAATGGATGGAGGGATGGAGAGGTCCTGAGTCACATGGAGAGAGAKAGAGAGAGAGGGGGTAGAGAGAGAAATAAAGGAAGAGAGAGAGAGAGCGAGAGAGAGTGTTTTTGTGCAGGAAGACGTCAGCGTTTGGGTCTAGTTTGATGTGTTTTTCTTCCACAAGTTCCTCCATCCTCTTCAATTACTCAAAACATGTTTCAGTAACCCATAGAGGGAGGGGATTTCCAATGGAAGAACTGCTAGCTAATGATAATGCCACATACAGTGCATACTCAATGTCACTGTAGTACCGCTATGTTGCAGGCAGACAGAATCTGACCTATCAATGGACATCTGAAAGTGTTGGTATTGATATAATCCAGATTGCATTTTTGTGTCTTTATTGGAGACTGTAAAAGCTGAGTAGTGTGGTTGTGTGTGTGTCGGTATGTGTGAGTTTAGCTGGCTATCCAGTAGAAACCTGATCTCCTTGCGGTCTCCGAAGGTGTTAGTCACTACAGGCACTGTAGCATTCCACTACATTACGTTAGGCTCCCAAAACAGTCTCAATAACCATCATCTGAATTCTAATCACCTTCATATACACACACGCATGCGCACACACACACGCAATATGCGCACACACACACACGCAATATGCGCACACACACACGCAATATGCGCACACACACACACACACACACACACACACACACACACACAGTCTCAGTAACTGTCATCTAAAGCCCTTGACCTGACCTGCTGTGGTGCATCTGGGATGTGTTGGAGGCTGGCTGGAAGACAGGAGATATGAAGAGAGAATTGCATAAGGAATGATATTCTACATTACACCCACTTCCCCTCCTATGGTGGATTAACATAACGCTGGTGTATTGTGGGGTAACTGGCTGTTTTGCACCTTGCCTTTACTCCCTACCTGCTCTCTGGGTGTGTGCATGCACGTGGGTGTGAACATTTGTGTGTGTGTCTGTCTGTGTGTGTGTGAGAGAGTGTGTAAGAGAACGTGTGTTTGTGTGTGTGCGTGAGTGCGTGCAAGCTTATTTTCCGTCTCAGGTGCTGAGTTTCCAGCCTTTTGTACTGCCCTTGTGAAGAGAAAAGAGAAATTCCACAAGGTCCTTACACACAAGCACTATATATATATATATATATATATATATTATATATATAGAGAAGAGAGAGAGAGAAGAGAGAAAAGAAGAGAAGAGAGAGAGAGAGAGAGAGAGAGAGAGACGAGCGAGAGAGAGAGAGAGAGAGAGAGAGAGAGAGAGAGAGAGAGAGAAGGAGAGAGAGAGAGAGAGAGAGAGAGGAGAGAGAGAGAGAGAGAAGATATGAGAAGAAGAGAGGAGAGAGAGAGAGAGGAGAGAGAGAGAGAGAGAAGAGAGAGAGAGAGAGAGAGAGAGAGAGAGAAGAGAGAGAGAGAGAGAGAGAGAGAGGAGAGAGAGAGAGAGGAGAGAGAGAGAGAGAGAGAGAGAGAGAGAGAGAGAGAGAGAGAGAGAGATGTGTGTGTGTGGGGCGGGTGTATTGTGAAAGTGCTTTCATCTGCAAATGAAAGAGGAGATATTAAAAAACACGCCCGACAGCCCATCATTTTTTATTTTATGTGGATGTGTGTAAAAAACGCACCTGTCTCTCGTTAAAGGCGAGCGTACTAAAACCAACCCTGCTCTCTCTTGGTGTCATCTGCCAGCCTGTGTGTGTCTTTATATGGGCGCAGGCTTTTATTTTTATGCGGGGGTTTTATTTAGGCTGACTGACTCTTCACAGTAGCCTTGGTTAGCCAACAGCCAGGTTGTGTACTAATAATATACCATTTAGTAGACTATAGTTTTTTTTTTTTTTCAAAGCGACTTAAAGTACAGTGAGTGCATATTGTACATTTGTGGCTCCAGCGGGAATAGAACCCACAACCCTGGCGTTGTTAGTGCCACACTCTTACCAACTGAGCGACACAGGAGGGCCTATAGCTACTCTCTACTCTACTTAACAGTAGAGAGTAGACGAGAGTCCTGACTTCAACCATAATGACCCAAACAACAACACAGGACCTAGAAGAGTTGCTAAGGGGTAAATTCATTTGAATTCAATCACTTTTTGACGGCACCCCTTTTGATTTGAACAAAGCCTTCCATACATATTTGCTCATTGTAGATGTGCTCAGACAGTGACTTTTTGGACATTAATGCCAAAACATTCAAGAGATTAAGGTGCTCAAGGTTGACCTATTTTGCATACCCCACCATACCAATACAGAAAAGAAAAGAATTGAGATTGATATAATTTAAAAGCTTACAAAGCAGGGTTGCCAAACTGTTTTACAATTATGAATAAAAAAAATATATATATTATAATTTTTTACATTAAATGTCAATGATCTAAAAACTTTTTTCATATTTGTATATTAATTGTTATAACTTAGACCCTATTTTACATCATCTGAGGTTTTTGTGTTGTGCCCGCCATCGGATGAGACACAACATGCTCTTGAATAGAGGGTGGGTGTCATGTTTTGGCTGATAAATGTACTATAATTGGAATAAAATAGACATTTTTAATTTCAAATGGTACCACAAAGATGGTTGGAGGTCGACACATCCGAGAATGTTGCCTTGAATGGGAATATCTGTTGTTTTAAATTATACTATAGAAAACCTATTGAAATCTTAGAAATATAGATACTAGAATATTCATGACCATTTATGTTGACATTCGACGGTGGGTGGACCAGCGGCCATCTTTGTGGTAGTAATTAGAAGTGAAAATTGTAATGACATTTACATTTCAATGGTGTACCAGTTAAATTGCTATGGACCAGTTAAATTGCTGTGAACCAGTTAAATTGCTGTGGTCTGAAAGGATATGTCCATTCTATGAACTCTATTTCTATGATTGAATTGACACCCACCCTATATTCAAGAGCATGTTGTGTCTCAACCGAAGGCGGGCACATACTGTATGCTACGACATATGCAAATATGAAAAAAATGGKAGTTTTCACTCAACCGTTTATATTTTACAGTGATGAAGACACTGGTATGTTTCATGGTATGGTGGGGTATGCAAAAAGGGTCAACTTTGAGCATCTCTATCTCCTGAATGTTTTGGAATTCAGGTCCAAAAGTCACTTTCTGACCACTTCTTCCATGGGCAAACATGTATGGAAGGTTTTATTTAAATTAAACAGCTGCTGTCAAAAAGTGATTGAATTCCTATGGATTTCCCATAAGGGCATAATGTATGGCAGTGCTTCTCCACTTCCCCCGTTGACCGACACCGGGCCCTGAGATGGTTAACTGGCACTAATTTAGTCAGTTCTACAGTGTTAGTTTAAAGGGATATGCTAGTATAGCATGCTAGTTGATCCTGTAGACTTCTAGTCATTGCGCTAACTTTAGTTAGCAATGGCTCCATCAACTAGCTTCAACTACCTTCAAACTGCACACAGAGAAGTAAAAAAGGTATCATGAGTTCATCTGACTCTCGGTAAGTAGAAAAAAGGGCTTAATTCACAAAATGTCGCAGTATCCATGTCCCCCCAAGGAGGAAAGAACACAGCTTGTCGGTCCCTGATATTAAAAAGAATAAGAAACATTAGTGTATGTATGGTCCCTCTCCAGCTTCCAGCCTAGAAAGTGGTGACTGGTGCAGTACACTACAGCTCATATTGGTGCTTTGGCACATGGGCGTCTGTCTGATGCGATGTGGCCGGGTGGTTAGGGCTTTTTTAGAGGAGAGGAGGAGGAGGAGGAGGAGGTGGCACAGAGCTGGAGATTAACAGAAGAGAGAGAGAGAGCAGGTCCAAAGGCAAGGCTGGTTACAGACGACGGCTCGGCTCGGCCCGGCACGGTCCTCAGATCCACCCATCCCAGCAACCTATTCCATATGCCTCTCTCCCTCGCCCTGCCTCCTCCTAGGCTAATTCTCTCCCTCCACTTTCTTCCAACTTGCGTTTGTTAGACGAATCATATGATGTAGAGAAGGCTTGCTTATTCCCTATATCCCCCAGTAATCTCACTTTGGAGGACCCTGTCTACTACTATATTACACTGAACAAAAATATAAACGCAACATGCAACAATTTCAATGATTTTACTGAGTTACAGTTCATATAAGGAAATCAGTCAATATAAATAAATGAATTAGGCCCGAATCTATGGATTTCACATAACTAGGAATGCAGATATGCATCTGTTGGTCACAGATACCTTAAAAAAAGGTAGGGGCGTGGATCAGAAAACCAGTCAGTATCTGATGTGATCACCATTTGCTTCATGCAGCGCGACACATCTCCTTCGAGTAGAGTTGATCAGGCTGTTGATTGTGGCCTGTGGAATGTTGTCCCACTCCTCTTCAATTGCTGTGCGAAGTTGCTTATTGGGGGGAACTGGAACAAACTGTCGTACACGGGTGACATGTCTGGTGAGTATGCAGGCCATGGAAGACATTTTCAGCTTCCAGGAATTGTATACAGATCTTTGCGACATGGGGCAGTGCATTATCATGCTGAAACATGAGGTGATGGCGGCGGATGAATGGCACGACAATAAGCCTCAGGATCTCGTCACGGTATCTCAGTGCATTCAAATTGACATCGATGAAATGCAGTTGTGTTTGTTGTCCGTAGCTTATGCCTGCCCATACCATAACCCCACCGCCACCATGGGGCACTCTGTTCACAACATTGACATCAGCAAATCACTCACCCACACGACGCCAAACACCAGTCTCAACGTCAACAGTGAAGAGGCGATTTCCAGGATGCTCAGATTTTCTCTGTCCAGTGTCTGTGTTATTTTGCCCATCTTAATCTTTTCTTTTTATTGGTCAGTCTGAGATATGGCTTTTTCTTTGCAACTCTGCCTAGAAGACCAGCATCCCGGAGTCGCATCTTCACTGTTGACGTTGAGACTAGAGGTTGACCGATTATGATTTTTCAACGCCGATACCGATTATTGGGAGGACCAAAAAAAGCCAATACCGATTAATCGGCCGATTTTTTTAAATGTATTTGTAATAATGACAATTACAACAATACTGAATGAACACTTATTTTAACTTAATATAATACATCAACAAAATCAATTTAGCCTCAAATAAATAATGAAACATGTTCAATTTGGTTTAAATAATGCAAAAACAAAGTGTTGGAGAAGAAAGTAAAAGTGCAATAGTGTGCCATGTAAGAAAGCTAACGTTTAAGTTCCTTGCTCAGAACATGAGAACATATGAAAGCTGGTGGTTCCTTTTAAAATGAGTCTTCAATATTCCCAGGTAAGAAGTTTTAGGTTGTAGTTATTATAAGAATTATAGGACTATTTCTCTATACGATTTGTATTTCATATACCTTTGACTATTGGATGTTCTTTATAGGACTTTAGTATTGCCATTGTAACAGTATAGCTTCCATCCTCTCCTCGCCGTACCTGGGCTCGAACCAGGAACACATCGACAACAGCCACCCTCGAAGCAGTGTTACCCATGCAGAGCAAGGGGAACAACTACTCCAAGTCTCAGAACGAGTGACGTTTGAAACGCTATTTAGCGCGCACCCCGCTAACTAGCTGCCATTTCACATCAGTTACACCAGCCTAATCTCGGGAGTTGACAGGCTTGAAGTCATAAACAGCGCAATGCTTGAAGCATTGCGAAGAGCTGCTGGCAAAACGCACGAAAGTGCTGTTTGAATGAATGCTTACGAGCCTGCTGGTGTCTACCATCGCTCAGTCAGACCGCTCTATCTAATCATAGACTTAATTATAACATAACACACAGAAATACGAGCCTTAGGTCATTAATATGGTCGAATCCGGAAACTATCATCTCAAAAACAAAATGTTTATTCTTTCAGTGAAATACAGAACCGTTACGTATTTTATCTAACGGGTGGCATCCATCAGTCTAAATATTCCTGTTACATTGCACAACCTTCAATGTTATGTCATAATTACGTAAAATTCTGGCAAATTAGTTGGCAATGAGCCAGGCGGCCCAAACTTTTGCATATACCCTGACTCTGCGTGCAATGAACGCAAGAGAAGTGACACAATTTCACCTTGTTAATATTGCCTCTTAACCTGGATTTATTTTAGCTAAATTTGCAGGTTTAAAAATATATACTTCTGTGTATTGATTAAGAAAGGCATTGATTTTTATGGTTAGGTACACGTTGGAGCAACGACAGTCCTTATTCGCGAATGCGCACTGCATCGATTTTATGCAACGCAGGACACGCTAGATAAACTAGTAATATCATCAACCATGTGTAGTTAACTAGTGATTATGATTGTTTGATTGATTGTTTTTTATAAGATAAGTTTAATGCTAGCTAGCAACTTACCTTGGCTTCTTACTGCATTCGCGTAACAGGCGGGCTCCTCGTGAGGCAGGTGGTTAGAGCGTTGGACTAGTTAACTGTAAGGTTGCAAGATTGAATCCCTGAGCTGACAAGGTAAAAATCTGTCGTTCTGCCCCTGAACAAGGCAGTTAACCCACCGTTCCTAGGCCATCATTGAAAATAAGAATGTGTTCTTAACTGACTTGCCTAGTTAAATAAAGGTGTAAAAATAATAATAATAATAGGCGTTTTGCGGGTACTATTTTATGAAGCTGCCAGTTGAGGACTTGTAAGGCGTCTGTTTCTCAAACTAGACACTAATGTTGTAACGGGCTTCCTCCTTCTCCTCATCCGAAGAGGAGTAGCAGGGATTTGACCAAAATGCAGCGGGTTGTGAATACATATTGATTTAATAGACAAAACGGAAAAACACGACAAACACTTGAATAATTACAAAACAAATAAACGAATGTAGACAGACCTGGACACGAACTTACATACAACGTGAAGAACGCATGAACCAGGAAAACAGACTACATAAAACKAACKAACTAACAAAAACCGGAACAGTCCCGTGTGGCGTAACATACAGACACTGACACAGGAGACAATCACCCACAAACAAACAGTGAGAACAACCTACCTTAATATGACTCTCAATTAGAGGAAAACGCAAAACACCTGCCTCTAATTAAGAGCCATACCAGGCAACCCAAAACCAACATAGAAACAGCAAACATAGACTGCCCACCCAAAACTCACGCCCTGACCATCACACACATACAAAACAACAGAAAACAGGTCAGGAACGTGACAAATGTACTTGTCATCTTGCTCAGTTGTGCACCGGGGTCTCCCACTATTCTTTCTATTCTGGTTAGAGATGGTTTGCGCTGTTCTGTGAAGGTAGTACACAGCGTTGTACGAGATCTTCAGTTTCTTGACAATTTCTCGCATGGACTAGCTTTAATTTCTCAGAACAAGAATAGACTGACGAGTTTCAGAAGAAAGGTCTTTGTTTCTGGCCATTTTGAGACTGTAATCGAACCCACAAATGCTGATTCTCCAGATACTTAACTAGTCTAAAGAAGGCCAGTTTTATTGCTTCTTTAATCAGGACAACAGTTTCCAGCTGTGCTAACATACAGTGGGGCAAAAAAAGTATTTAGTCTGCCACCAATTGTGCAAGTTCTCCCACTTAAAAAGATGAGAGAGCCTGTAATTTTCATCATAGGTACACTTCAACTATGACAGACAAAATGAGTAAAGAAAATCCAGAAAATCACATTGTAGGATCTTTAATGAATTTATTTGCAAATTATGGTGGAAAATAAGTATTTGGTCAATAACAAAAGTTTATCTCAATACTTTGTTATATACCTTTGTTGCAATGACAGAGGTCAAACGTTTTCTGTAAGTCTTCACAAGGTTTCACACACTGTTGCTGGTATTTGGGCCCATTCTCCATGCAGATCTCCTCTAGAGCAGTGATGTTTTGGGGCTGTTGCTGGGCATCACGGACTTTCAACTCCTCCAAAGATTTCTATGGGGTTGAGATCTGGAAGACTGGCAAGGCATTCCAGGACCTTGAATGCTTCTTACGAAGCCATCCTCTTCGTTGCCCGGGGCGGTGTGTTTGGGATCATTGTCATGCTGAAAGACCCAGCCACGTTTCATCTTCAATGCCGTTGCTGATGGAAGGAGGTTTTCACTCAAATCTCACGATACATGGCCCCATTCATTCTTTCCTTTACACGGATCAGTCGTCCTGGTCCCTTTGCAGAAAAAAGCCCCAAAGCATGATGTTTCCACCCCCATGCTTCACAGTAGGTATGGGTTGTTCTTGGATGCAACTTCAGCATTCTTGTCCTCCAAACACGACGAGTTGAGTTTTTACAAAAAAGTTCTATTTTGGTTTCATCTGACCATTTGACATTCTCCCAATCTTCTTCTGGATCATCCAAATGCTCTCTAGCAAACTTCAGACGGGCCTGGACATGTACTGGCTTAGCAGGGGGACACGTCTGGCACTGCAGGATTTGAGTCCCTGGCCGTAGGTGGTTACTGATGGTAGGCTTTGTTACTTTGGTCCCAGCTCTCTGCAGGTCATTCACTAGGTCCCCTGTATTAATGGCACTGTTTGAACTTGTATCAGTATAAAAGACACCTGCCACAACCTCAACCAGTCACACTCCAAACTCCACTATGGCCAAGACCAAAGAGCTGTCAAAGGAGCTGTCAAAGGACACCAGAAACACGGGGGTGTGGTTCTGGGATTTTGCTCACCGTCTTGTGATCATTTTGACCCCACGGGGTGAGATCTTGCGTGGAGCCCCAGATCGAGGGAGATTATCAGTGGTCTTGTATGTCTTCCATTTCCTAATAATTGCTCCCACAGTTGATTTCTTCAAACCAAGCTGCTTACCTATTGCAGATCAGTCTTCCCAGCCTGGTGCAGGTCTACAATTTTGTTTCTGGTGTCCTTTGACAGCTCTTTGGTCTTGGCCATAGTGGAGTTTGGAGTGTGACTGTTTGAGGTTGTGGACAGGTGTCTTTTTATACTGATAACAAGTTCAAACAGGTGCCATTAATACAGGTAACGAGTGGAGGACAGATGAGCCTCTTAAAGAAGAAGTTACAGGTCTGTGAGAGCCAGAAATCTTGCTTGTTTGTAGGTGACAAATACTTATTTTCCACCATAATTTGCAAATAAATTCATAAAAAATCCTACAATGTGATTTCTGGGATTTTTTTTCTCATTTTGTCTGTCATAGTTGAAGTGTACCTATGATGAAAATTACAGGCCTCTCTCATCTTTTTAAGTGGGAGAACTTGCACAATTGGTGGCTGACTAAATACTTTTTTGCCCCGCTGTAATTGCAAAAGGGTTTTCTAATGATCAATTAGCCATTTAAAATGATAAACTTGGATTAGCTAACACAACGTGCCATTGGAACACAGGAGTATTCCATWAAAAATCTGCCATTTCCAGCTACAATAGTAATTTACAACATTAACAATGTCTACAGTGTATTTCTGATCAATTTTATTTTAATGGACAAAAATGTTGCTTTACTTTCAAAAACAAGGACATTTCTAAGTGACCCCAAACTTTTGAACGGTAGTGTTTTGAACTACTAGCGTATAGGTGCATAGTTCCCCAACAGGCGGCCCTTGAGACAATTTTGGCCCGCGGGGGATTTCTTGAAGTTTTTTGAGAAGAAAGAAATATATATATATTTTTCATTGTTGGACATAGAAAACTGTATAAACAAGTAATTTCAATTTTGGAAATCTGTTCCAAAGTATTCCCACACATAATAGAGTGATGTATGTGATTGTATACAAATGTAAGAAACGTTTGAAATTATGTTTTAGTCCGATGTTATATCTGTTTGGGTTTCTTGCGGTCAATTTGCAGTCTACAAATTATTTGTAATTATGTTCCCGCCCTGTGACCATCCGCTCAAGAAACAAATTGGCCTGTGGCTGAATTTATTTGATGATCCCTGACCTAGAAGTTTGACATGGATAGTGTGGGCCTGGGGGTGATAGAGTGGCGATAGTGGGTTCTAGTCCAGTGTGTTCTAGAGTGTGTGTGTGTTCTAGTCTGTGTGTGTGTGGCAGAGATACTAAACCTGTGAAGAACTAAGGAGGGGAGGGCAAAGGTCACTGTCTCCAAGCCATCTCCATGGCGATACGCATGTTACTGACCCACTTGTGGCTTGTATTGAAAGCATTGTGACACTGGACACAAAGAGCCTATAGAAATGGAACATTGCCATTTTGCTGTGTCATTCATCTTTTACTTCATTGTTAGAAGAAGCAGTGTGTGTGAGTGTGTCTCATACAGTGCATTCTGAAAGTATTCAGACCCCTTGACTTTTTCCACATTTTGTTACTTTACAGCCTTATTCTAAAATGGATGAAATATTTTTTTTCTCAGCAATCTACACACAATACCCCATAATGACAAAGCGAAAACAGTTTTTAGAAATGTTTTCAAATGTATTAAAAAACATAAATATCTTATTTACATAAGTATTCAGACCCTTTGCTGTGAGAGACTAAATTGAGCTTAGGTGCATCCTGTTTCTATTAATCATCCTTGAGATGTTTCTACAACTTGATTGGAGTCCACCTGTGGTAAATTCATGATTCAGGATTTGGAAAAGGACACCTGTCTATATAAAGCCCCACAGTTGACAGTGCATGTCGGAGCAAAAACCAAGCCATGAGGTCGAAGGAATTGTCCGTAGAGATCCAAGACAGGATTGTGTCGATGCACAGATCTGGGAATGGGTACAAAAATTACAAATTGGTCAGAGAGGTGACCAAGAACCCGATGGTAAATCTGACAGAGTTCCAGAGTTCCTCTGTGGAGATGGGAGAACCTTCCAGAAGGACAACCATCTCTGCAGCACTACACCAATCAGGCCTTTATGGTAGAGTGGCCAGACGTAAGCCACTCCTCAGTAAAAGGCACACGACAGCCCGCTTGGAGTTTGTCAAAAGGCACCTAAGGACTCTCAGACAATGAAAAACAAGATTCTCTGGTCTGCTGTAACAATTAATTAACTATTTTGGTCTGAATGCCAAGTGTCACGTCTGGAGGAAACATGGCACCATCCCTACGGTGAAGCATGGTGGTGGCAACATCATGCTATGGGGATGTTTTTCAGCGGCAGGGACTGGGAGACTAGTCAGGATTGAGGCAAAGATGAATGGAGCAAAATACATAGAGATCCTTGATGAAATCTTGGATACCATACCAGAGGGCGCCACTGTACGGAGGGGCAGCTCCGGACTGAGGGGCAGCTCCGGACTGAGGGSCAGCTCATTACTGGCAGACGGCTCTGGCAGATCCTGGCTGACTGACGGCTCTGGCAGATCCTGGCTGACTGACGGCTCTGGCAGATCCTGGCTGACTGACGGCTCTGGCTGCTCCAGACTGGCGGGCGGCTCTGGCTGCTCCTGACTGGCGGGCGGCTCTGGCTGCTCCTGACTGGTGGGCGGCTCTGGCTGCTCCTGATTGGCGGGCGGCTCGAGCGGCTCCTGACTGACGGACGGCTCTGAAGGCTCAGGACAGACGGTCGGCTTTGAAGGCTCAGAACAGACGGGCAGCTCAGACGGTGCTGGGCAGACGGGCAGCGCAGGCGGCGCTTGGCAGACGGACAGCTCAGGCGGCGTTGGGCAGACGGGCAGTGCAGGCGACGCTGGGCAGACGGACAGCGCAGACGGCGCTGGGCAGACGGCAGACTCTGGCTGGCTGAGGTGCACAGTAGGCCTGGTGCGTGGTGCCGGAACTGGTGGTACCGGCCTAAGGACACGCACTTCAAGGCTAGTGCGGGGAGCAGCAACAGGACGCACAGGACTCTGGAGACGCACAGGAGGCTTGGTGCGTGGTGCCGGAACTGGTGGTACCGGGCTGGAGACACGCACCATAGGGCGAGTGCGTGGAGGAGGAACAGGGCTCTGGAGACGCACTGGAAGCCTGGTGCGTGGTGTTGGCACTGGTGGTACTGGGCTGGGGCGGGGAGGTGGCGCCGGATATACCGGACCGTACAGGCGTACTGGCTCCATTGAGCACTGAGCCTGCCCAACCTTACCTGGTTGAATGCTCCCCGTAGCCCGACCAGTGCGGGGAGGTGGAATAACCCGCACTGGGCTGTGTTGGTTAACCGGGGACACCATGCGTAAGGCTGGTGCCATGTATGCCGGCCCGAGGAGACGCACTGGAGACCAGACGCGTTGAGCCGGCTTCATGGCACCTGGCTCAATGCCCAATCTATATGGGCTATGCATACGTACAGGAGACACCGTGCGCTCTACCGCATAACACGGTGTCTGCCCGTACTCTCGCTTCCCACGGTAAGCACGGGGAGTTGGTGCAGGTCTCCTACCTGACTTCGCCACACTCCCTTGTAGCCCCCCCAAGACATTTTTGGGTTTGACTCTCAGGCTTCCAGCCTCGCTTCCGTGCTGCCTCCTCATATCGCCTCCTCTCAGCTTTAGCTGCCTCCAGCTCTTCACGAGGGAGGCGATATTCTCCCGGTTGTGCCCAAGGTCCCTTACCGTCCAGTATTTCCTCCCAAGTCCATGAATCCTGTGTATGTTGCTCCTGCTGCTGCTTAACACGCTGCTTGGTCCTGGTATGGTGGGTAATTCTGTCACGATTGTTGTTAGGTGAAAGAGTGGACCAAGGCGCATCGTGATATAGATACATCTTCTCTTTTTAATGAAGAAGAAACAAACACGAACACTAATACAAACTAAACAAAAAAACAACAAACGACCGTGAAGCTATAAACGAAAGTGCATACACAAGCTACTAACGTCAAACATAGACAAAAACACACAAACATCCCCCATGTCACACCCTGACCTAACTAAAATAATAAAGAAAACAAAGATAACTAAGGCCAGGGCGTGACAGATACTGTAATCGTTGCCAAAGGTGCTTCAACAAAGTATTGAGTAAATGGTCTGAATACTTATGTACTTAAAAAAATGTAAAAAATAAAATGTTTTTGCTTTGTCATTATTGGGTATTGTGTGTAGATTAATGAGGGAAAAAAACTATTTAATACATTTTAGAATAAGGCCATAATGTAACAAAATGTGAAAAAATTCAAAGAATGTGTCTGAATACTTTCCGAAGGCACTGTATGAAATCCTCTCAGAATGCTCTTATTGTACTCAAATTGTACAATACGGTAAATCCTTGTGACCTTTCAACTCTATCACTTCCTGCTATTTGTATCTCAAGGCTGATTGGTTGACACACATCATAGATGAGAGATCTGAGGAAAGAATGAAGTATTAATGAGCTAGGGGACAGACAGACAGAGGTAGGTACATTCCCACTGGGCACAGACGTCAGTCCATCGTCTAGTTTTGATTTACATTTGGTTGAGTCATCAACTAACGGGAACTCAACGTGAAATCAACAAAACATTTTAGCATGTCATTGGATTTAGGTTAAAAGTTGGGTAAAGAAAGACTAAATGCCCTTACGTTAATGGCTTTTTGCAAGTCCAATCAGTTTTACACATTGGTTCAACGTCATCACAAAGATTTTTGGGGTTGAAATGACGTGGAAACAATGTTGATTCAACCAGTTTATGCCCAGTGGGTTGTGAGTGACTGTAGACTTAACCAATAGGGGTGACTGTCTGACCCTTATCTGCCCAATCGGAGTGTTTGGTTATGTGTGTGTGTGTGTGTAGTGAGTGTGTGTGTGTGTGTATGGTGTCCGCGTGTGTGTGTGTGTTGTGTCACACTTTTAGCTGGGGACTCAGGCAGGTCAGTGGTGCAGTAATGCTTTTCTCCCTTTTAGTGCTGTGAGGCTGGATGTAACACTGCACACCCTGCTGGCAACTCTGTGTAACTGCACTGTCTGACACCCCATTTATTCAAGCGTGCTCATTGCTGGCTGGGGTGCTTAGGCCTTAAAGAGGCTGTAGTGTCACTCCGTCATGTGTGAAATACACACACGTGCACACAGATGCAAGCCACAGGTAGTAGGGCTATGTGTGTTTTAATTTCAATAAGAGACAATTGTCTCAGAACATCACACTCATTATTGGTGACCTAACCTTTGCCACTCAGTCTGTCAATTGCCAGGGAATTGGGGTGGGAATTGCCAGAGACCTCACAATACAATATTATCACGATACTTAGGTGCCAATACGATATGTATTGTAATTATCACGATTCTATATGTATTGCAATTCGATACTGCAATTTTATTCAAATGTTATGTTCCAAATATATTGCACACTATATGTCTGCTGCAGACAGACAAAAGAGAACATGAGAAAATTTGTTTAGATTTGTCATGGGAATAAAAGTGCTGAGAACATGTTGACTCACTATTTAAAAAGAAGATGGAGAATGAAAAATACCAGAGTTTTGGCTCAGGTACAGCCGACTAGCACTAGATAACGCTACCTAGCAAAAACAATAACAATAAAACATTTTCATTTATTTTTGAGGTCAAGTATCAATATAATATAGTGCAAATAATATTGTGATATGTGCCTGTATAGATTTTTTCTCCCATCACTAATGATAATTAACCTTCAAGTTCCCTGTGTTTGCTTTCATTCCTTGACCCTCCTTCTTCCTCTAATGCTAATCCCCTTCTAAGTGAGGAGAGACAGTCTGACGGGCCGGCCGTCGCTCATTGTGAAAGGAGTCATGATTCGGGTCAGGATTGGTAGAGCTCATACTTTAAGAAAGCACCCTCGCAGATTTGGGTCTGGGCTGGCTGGCTGGCTGGGGATAATTATTTTGTCCTCATTATGGGATCTGTTTTCCCCCGAGTCCTTCTCTGTGGTGAGCGTTACTGGATCTGGGACTGACAGTGTCAATAAAGCCAGGGGGAAATCTGACACATATGTACGCAGGCCAGCCAGGCCTCTTGTTTTGACAGGGCTGAAGCGGTAATGCTTCCTTTTCCTGAAGTATTTGGAAGGAGAGAAAAGGGGCTGTGAGTTGAAAGTCAATACCAACTTTCCAGATGCTTCTGTAGAACTCAGAAAAAGAAAAGTAAAATTTTCCTCAATCAGGAGTCCCTGGTCTCAGTCTGTAATCTATCTGCACTGAACAAAAATATAAACGCAACATGCAACAATTTCTGAGATTTTGCAGGTCATATAAGGAAATCAGTCAATTTAAATAAATGCATTAGGCCCTAATCTATGGTTTTCATATGATTGGGAAAACAAATATGCATATTTTTGGTCACAGATACAATACCTTAAAAAAAAGATAGGTAGGGGCGTGGATCAGAAAACCAGTCAGTATCTGGTGTGACCACCATTTGCCTCATGCAGCGCGACACATCTCCTTCGAATAGAGTTGATCAGACTGTTGATTGTGGCCTGTGGAATGTTGTCCCACTTCTCTTCAATGGCTGTGTGAAGTTGCTGGATATTGGGGGAAACTGGAACACGCTGTTGTACACGTTGATCCATAGCATCCCAAACATGCTCAATGAGTGACATGTCTGGTGAGTATGCAGGCCATGGAAGAACTAAGAAATGTTCAGCTTCAAGGAATTGTGTACAGCTCCTGGTGACATGGGGCCTTGCATTATCATGCTGAAACATGAGGTGATGGCGGCGGATTAATGGCACGACAATGAGCCTCAGGATCTCTTCATTCAAATTGCCATCAATAAAATGCAATTGTGTTCATTGTCCGTAGCTTATGCCTGTCCGTACCATAACCCCACCGCCACCATGGGGCACAATGTTCACAACGTTGACATCAACAAACCGCTCGCCCACATGACGCCATACAGGCTGTCTGCCATCTGCCCGGGACAGTTGAAACCGGGATTCATCCGTGAAGAGCACACTTCTCCAGCGTGCCAGTGGCCATCAAAGATCAAATCAAATCAAATGTATTTATAGAGCCCTTCTTACATTGTGAGGCCGGTTGGAGATACTGCCAAATTCTCTAAAATAACATTGAAGGCGGCTTATGGTAGAAAAATTAACATTAAATTATTTGGCAACAGCTCTGGTGGACATTCCTGCAGTCAGCATGCCAATTGCTCGCTCCCTCAAAACTTGAGACATCTGTGGCCTTTTATTGTCCCCAGCACAAGGTGCACCTGTGTAAAGATCATGCTGTTTAATTACCTTCTTGATATGCCACACCACCTTTCAGGTGGATGGATTATCTTGGGAAAGGATGTAAACAAGTCTGTGAACAGAATTTGTGCAAAATAAGCTTTTTGTGCGTATGGAACATTTCTGGGGGGGGGCTGTCCTGGGCGATTATTGGTCCCTTGGAAAGGGGTCGTTCCCCACCCCTTTGTGTGTCCCTGCCCTAACCCTGAGGTTGAGCTGCACTCCTTCACGCCTTCACTCCTCCACACAGCACGTTGTTGGGTTACTTCTCAACCTTCCCTAAGTTGGGCATCTAGAGGGAAACACACACATGCTCACACACGCACACACTGTTTCTTGTCTTACACACACACTTGCATAGACAAGCGGAAAACACAAACACACACACACAAACATAAGACAGACTCCCTCGCACAATCACAGACATCCGTATATACACACACACACTCACTCTCAATCTCTAATACCCAGGATAATGACAGTATCTGTATCAAACAAGCGGGCGGGTGTGCAGCAGGCTAACTCAGCTTTTCCCCAGGAACCGTCCGTCTGTTGTTCACACAAATCTCTGATGGGGACAGGAAGTTCACGCGGTTCAGAGGAAGTGTTGCTGTTTGAACGTGTCTAATTACCTCAGACTCCTACTGACTCCCTGAGCTGGAGAACATGAGACAGACATGTTGGTCCTGAGAACCAGGCTCGGGGGTGGGGAGAGACTCTAGACTGGCTAAACCACAGACCCTCTGCTGAAACTCCCCAACGTTACTCCTCTCTTCTTGACTCTGCTTTCCTCTCCTTCCACTTTCTCCAGTCCTTTTGGAAGATCCTGACCCTTTAATCCAGTCTCCGGTCTTTGTGTGTGTGTGTGTGTGTGTGTGTGTGTGTGTGTGTGTGTGTGTGTGTGTGTGTGTGTGTGTGTGTGTGTGTGTGTGTGTGTGTGTGTGGTGTGTCGTGTTGTGTGTGTTGGGCCAGGTGTCTGTTTGATGGTAGAGTGGAGTGATTCCCAGTCTGCCCTTGCAGCCAGGCAAAAAAATCTCATGGTTTGACAAATTTGACTTCAGATTCTGATATTTGTCCACGTTTGTCGAAAGGTAAATTTCGAAGTTGCTCCACTACACATTTCGAGATGTTTGGACACCCTGGGTTGCTCTTCCTGCTGCAGCTGCTTGCTCATTAAGTTTAGTCATTCATTATGAATGGTTAAGTTAAGAGTTAACTTTTATGATAGGGTTAAAACTGAATTGAATTGAAGAAAAAAAATGAGTGCCTCACTGGGCTTGAACACGTGCCGTTCGGAGCTGGAGCTTGCGGTTTACGCAATCCGCCATCTCCGTCCACAATGCCCTATCCAAAACCCAAGCCTACTTGATGGTAATAGCACTCACAGTTGCACCTAATGGATGGTTTTGAATGCATCTCCCGATGTCCTGGGTACTGGACGGACGTCGGCTTTCAAATTGGATCTTGAGCGACCTGGCTGAGCTAGCCAGAGCAGTTTGGATCAGGCTCACAGAGTCGGAGTGTCTCTCTGATGCTGGAGGCCAGCTGTGAAGCAGCAGCACAGGCATTCAGCTGACACACACACAGACACATGCACATGCCGCACAGACACACACACACCAAACACACATACACTGAGTGTACAAAACATTAGGAACATCTTCCTAATATTGAGTTGCACCACACCTTTTCCCTTAGAACAACCTCAATTCGTCAGGGCATTGACTACAAGTGTCAAAAGCATTCCACAGGGATGCTTGCCCATTTTCACTCAAATTTTTCCCACAGTTGCGTCGAGTTGGCTGGATGTCCTTTGGGTGGTGGACCATTCTTTATACACACGTGAAACTGTTGAGCATGAAAAACCCAGCAGCATTACAGTTCTTGATACACACAAACCGGTGCGCCTGGCACTTACTACCATAACCTCTTCAAAGGTACTTTACACTGATTGAATTGGATTTAACAGGTGACATCAATAAGGATCATAGCTTTCACCTGGTCAGTCTATGTCATGGAAAGAGCAGGTGTCCTATTGTTTTGTACACATCGTGCGACACGCACCGCACGCACGCACGCACGCACGCACGCACGCCACGCACACACACACACACACACACCACACACACACACACACACACACACACACACACACACACACACACACACACACACACACGCTTCTATGAATCATGAGGTCAGAACGGAGACCAGGTAGGCAACCACATATTTTCATATTTTGGTGGTGCTGGAGGGAGAGGAGGAGGATGAGAGTATGTGTGTGTGTTAGCTGGGGGCTGGGTTAATATAATTATTTGTTGACGTACACTAGCTTGGCAGGCTTAACTGGCCTCGGGTTGAACTCCTTTGAAAAGCCTTACTCCCTTCTCCTCCCCTATCTCACCCCTCCTCACCCACACCCTACATTTACATGATAGAATAGACACGTTGAGATATTTATTTGATCTTCAACTGAATTGATTGATTTTACTTCTGACTTTTAATATTATTGTGTGGTATTTCATCAATCGTGTAGGCGGATCGGCCTTTAAAAGTCCTGAGCTTTGTTGAGTCAATGGATGGAAATTGAAGTGTAGAGGCTGTCGATGAGAGGTGCAAGCTCTTTCTCTCTTCTAACTCTTAGTTGCATTTTTTGACTTTTTGCCATACTCTCCTCTCTAATGCCCCTACTTTTTGTCTCTTTTTGGTTCCCCTTCTCTCCTGTCTCACCCTGAAATAAGTAGCTGGCTCAACTCCTTCCTGCCTGGTTCCCCCTCTTTAACGGTCCCCACTCTCTTAAAATTTCCCCAAGATGTCTTATTTTGGTTCCCCCTCTCTTCTCTCCTCTAACTCACTCTAACATAAGTGGCTAGGCTCAGCTCCTTCCTGCCTGGCAGCAGATGACCAAGTAGAACGCTTCTGTCGCAGAGCTGCCGCTTATTGGCACATGAAAAAAGAAGACCCACAGGGCAAAGAGGGGGAAATAAATTATTGACTTCTCACCACAGCTACTATTTATTTTCACATTTTTTCTGATGGTCTGTTTGTTTTTGAGGCTGTTAGATTCTTGCCTTGTAGTATTTTGAGACAGTCAGACTTTGATTGAGCTGGATAGGAATGTCTTTAATCGTGGCTACAAAGGAGTGGAGAGAAGAAGGAGGATGAGATCTCTCTCCCCCAGCTTTTTAAACAGATATAGATGGAGGAGAAAAGGAGTAGACAGAGAAGAGGAGGAGGAGGAGTGACCATTGTTAACAGAGCAAGGAAATGTGTGCGCCCTGCGGTTTCTAGTCCCTTTGAAATGGAGACTCAGTGATTTTGGTTCCCAGGCCCCCTTTTTCTCAGGCCCGTACAAAACCAAATGAAGACATTTCAGTGTGTCTGTCTGTGTCTATGTTTGATGCTGTTTATAGCCCAGCGCCAGACTGCTGCTAACCGGACGAAGGTACAAATAGTGGCATCTGGACAATGTTCACATTCGGTTGATTGTAAGTGAAGTGTGGGCGTATCTAAAAAAGAAGATAATGCATAGTCTTGTAAGCAATGCAAAACATAGACACTGTCACAAACAACAGCATTTTATACTGAACAAAAATATAAACGCTGTCACGTTCCTGACCTTATTTCCTTTGTTTAGTCTTTGTTTAGTTGGTCAGGACGTGAGCTGGGTGGGCATTCTATGTTATGTGTTTCTATGTTGGGTTCATGTTCAATTAGCCTGATATGGTTCTCAATCAGGGGCAGGTGTTTTACGTTTCCTCTGATTGAGAACCATATTTAGGTAGGCTGTTCACACTGTTTGTTTGTGGGGGATTGTTGCTGTGTCTGTGTTTGTTCACCACACGGTACTGTTTCGTTTCGTTCGTTCGTTCGTTCGTTCGTTCGTTTGTTTGTTCCTGTTCGTGCGTTCATGTTTTATGTGTTCTCAAGTTCAGGTCTGTTAACGTCGTTTATTATTTTGTAGTTTGTTTAAGTGTTTTTTCGTCTTCGTTATTATTATTAAAATGATTATGTATTCAACCCACGCTGCGTTTTGGTCCGATCCTTGCTCCTCTTCAGAAGAGGAGGAAGACGAGCGTTACAAACGCAACGTACAACAATTTCAAAGATTTTACTGAGGTACAGTTCAAATAAGGAAATCAGTAAATGTAAATATATTCATTAGGTCTTAATCTATGGATTTCGCATGACTGGGAATACAGATAATCATTAAGGTATCTGTAAGGGCGTGGAATAGAAAACTAGCCAGCATCTGCTGTGACTAGAGGTCGAACGATTATGATTTTTCAACGCCGATACCGATTATTGGAGGACCAAAAAAAGACGATACCGATTAATCAGCGGATTTAAAAAGAAACATTTATTTGTAATAATGACAATTACAACAATAATGAATGAACACTTATTTTAACTTAATATAATACATCAATATTATCAATTTAGCCTCAAATGAATAATGAAACATGTTCAATTTGGTTTAAATAATGCAAAAACAAAGTGTTGGAGAAGAAAGTAAAACTGCAATATGTGCCATGTAAGAAAGCTAACGTTTAAGTTCCTTGCTCAGAACATGAGAACATATGAAAGCTGGTGATTCCTTTTAACATGAGTCTTCAATATTCCTTCAAGTTTTAGGTTGTAGTTATTACAGGAATTATAGGACTATTTCTCTCTATACGATTTGTATTTCATATACCTTTGACTATTGGATGTTCTTATAGGCACTTTAGTATTGCCAGTGTAACAGTATAGCTTCCATCCCTCTCCTCGCCGCTACCTGGGCTCGAACCAGGAACACATCGACAACAGCCACCCTCGAAGCAGCGTTACCCATGCAGAGCAAGGGGAACAACTACTCCAAGTCTCAGAGCGAGTGACGTTTGAAACGCTATTAGCGCGCACCCCGCTAACTAGCTAGCCATTTCACATCAGTTACACCAGCCTAATCTCGGGAGTTGATAGGCTTGAAGTCATAAACAGCGCAATGCTTGAAGCATTGCGAAGAGCTGCTGGCAAAACGCACGAAAGTGCTGTTTGAATGAATGCTTACGAGCCTGCTGGTGTCTACCATCACTCAGACTGCTCTATCAAATCTTCGACTTAATTATAACATAATAACACACAGAAATACGAGCCTTAGGTCATTAATATGGTCGAATCCGGAAACTATAATTTAGAAAACAAAACTTTTATTCTTTCAGTGAAATACGGAACATTTCCGTATTTTATCTAATGGGTGGCATCCAAAAGTCTAAATATTCCTTTTACTTTGCACAACCTTCAATGTTATGTCATAATTACATAAAATTCTGGCAAATGAGTTTGCAATGAGCCAGGCGGCCCAAACTGTTGCATATACTCTGACTCTGCGTGCAATGAACGCAAGAGAAGTGACACAATTTCACCTGGTTAATATTGCCTGCTAACCTGGATTTCTTTTAGCTAAATTTGCAGGTTTAAAAATATATACTTCTGTGTATTGATTTTAAGAAAGGCATTGATGTTTATGGTTAGGTACACGTTGGAGCAACGACAGTCCTTTTTCGCGAATGCGCACTGCATCGATTTTATGCAACGCAGGACACGCTAGATAANCGTTCGTTCGTTTGTTTGTTCCTGTTCGTGCGTTCATGTTTTATGTGTTCTCAAGTTCAGGTCTGTTAACGTCGTTTATTATTTTGTAGTTTGTTTAAGTGTTTTTTCGTCTTCGTTATTATTATTAAAATGATTATGTATTCAACCCACGCTGCGTTTTGGTCCGATCCTTGCTCCTCTTCAGAAGAGGAGGAAGACGAGCGTTACAAACGCAACGTACAACAATTTCAAAGATTTTACTGAGGTACAGTTCAAATAAGGAAATCAGTAAATGTAAATATATTCATTAGGTCTTAATCTATGGATTTCGCATGACTGGGAATACAGATAATCATTAAGGTATCTGTAAGGGCGTGGAATAGAAAACTAGCCAGCATCTGCTGTGACTAGAGGTCGAACGATTATGATTTTTCAACGCCGATACCGATTATTGGAGGACCAAAAAAAGACGATACCGATTAATCAGCGGATTTAAAAAGAAACATTTATTTGTAATAATGACAATTACAACAATAATGAATGAACACTTATTTTAACTTAATATAATACATCAATATTATCAATTTAGCCTCAAATGAATAATGAAACATGTTCAATTTGGTTTAAATAATGCAAAAACAAAGTGTTGGAGAAGAAAGTAAAACTGCAATATGTGCCATGTAAGAAAGCTAACGTTTAAGTTCCTTGCTCAGAACATGAGAACATATGAAAGCTGGTGATTCCTTTTAACATGAGTCTTCAATATTCCTTCAAGTTTTAGGTTGTAGTTATTACAGGAATTATAGGACTATTTCTCTCTATACGATTTGTATTTCATATACCTTTGACTATTGGATGTTCTTATAGGCACTTTAGTATTGCCAGTGTAACAGTATAGCTTCCATCCCTCTCCTCGCCGCTACCTGGGCTCGAACCAGGAACACATCGACAACAGCCACCCTCGAAGCAGCGTTACCCATGCAGAGCAAGGGGAACAACTACTCCAAGTCTCAGAGCGAGTGACGTTTGAAACGCTATTAGCGCGCACCCCGCTAACTAGCTAGCCATTTCACATCAGTTACACCAGCCTAATCTCGGGAGTTGATAGGCTTGAAGTCATAAACAGCGCAATGCTTGAAGCATTGCGAAGAGCTGCTGGCAAAACGCACGAAAGTGCTGTTTGAATGAATGCTTACGAGCCTGCTGGTGTCTACCATCACTCAGACTGCTCTATCAAATCTTCGACTTAATTATAACATAATAACACACAGAAATACGAGCCTTAGGTCATTAATATGGTCGAATCCGGAAACTATAATTTAGAAAACAAAACTTTTATTCTTTCAGTGAAATACGGAACATTTCCGTATTTTATCTAATGGGTGGCATCCAAAAGTCTAAATATTCCTTTTACTTTGCACAACCTTCAATGTTATGTCATAATTACATAAAATTCTGGCAAATGAGTTTGCAATGAGCCAGGCGGCCCAAACTGTTGCATATACTCTGACTCTGCGTGCAATGAACGCAAGAGAAGTGACACAATTTCACCTGGTTAATATTGCCTGCTAACCTGGATTTCTTTTAGCTAAATTTGCAGGTTTAAAAATATATACTTCTGTGTATTGATTTTAAGAAAGGCATTGATGTTTATGGTTAGGTACACGTTGGAGCAACGACAGTCCTTTTTCGCGAATGCGCACTGCATCGATTTTATGCAACGCAGGACACGCTAGATAAACTAGTAATATCATCAACCATGTGTAGTTATAACTAGTGATTATGATTGATTGATTGATTGATTGTTTTTTTTAAGATAAGTTTAATGCTAGCTAGCAACTTACCTTGGCTTCTTACTGCATTCGCGTAACAGGCGGGCTCCTCGTGAGGCAGGTGGTTAGAGCGTTGGACTAGTTAACCGTAAGGTTGCAAGATTGAATCCCTGAGCTGACAAGGTAAAAATCTGTCGTTCTGCCCCTGAACAAGGCAGAACGACTGCCTTGTTCAGAACGACAAAATCTGTCGTTCTGCCCCTAGGAACCCACCGTTCCTAGGCCGTCATTGAAAATAAGAATGTGTTCTTAACTGACTTGCCTAGTTAAATAATAAAGGTGTAAAAAATAAATTGCCGATTTCCGATTGTTATGAAAACTTGAAATCGGCCCTAATTAATCGACCTCTAGCTGTGACCACCATTTGCCTCATGCAGTGCGACAGATCTTTGCATAGAGTTGATCAGGCTGTTTATTGTGGCCTGTGGAGTGTTGTCCCACTCCTCTTCAATGGCTGTGCGAAGTTGCTGGACTTTGGCGGGAACTGGAACACGCTGTCGTACATGTCGATCCAGAGCATTCCAAACATGCTCAATGGGTGACATATGGAACATTTCTGGTATCTTTTATTTCAGCTCATGAAACATGGGACCAACACTTTACATATGCAACTTTTCAGGGAAGGAACCAAAATACTCAGTCAGTTAGGAAAGCTAAGGCTAGCTTTTTCAAACAGAAATTTGCATCCTGTAGCACTAATTCCAAAAAGTTTTGGGACACTGTAAAGTCCATGGAGAATAAGAGCACCTCCTCCCAGCTGCCCACTGCACTAGGAGGCTAGGAAACACTGTCACCACCGATAAATCTATGATAATCGATAATTTCAATAAGCATTTTTCTACGGCTGGCCAAGCTTTCCACCTGGCTACCACCACCCCGGCCAACATCTTAGCACCCCTGCAGTAACTTGCCCAAGCCCCCACCCCCCGCTTCTCCTTCACTTAAATCCAGACAGCTGATGTTCTGAAATAGCTGCACTACAGCTGGGCCAGACAATCTGGACCCTCTCTTTCTAAAATAACCCCTATTACTAGCCTATTCAACCTCTCTTTCGTATCGTCTGAGATCCCCAAAGATTGGAAAGCTGCCGCGGTCATCCCCCTCTTCAAAGGGGGAGACAATCTAGACCCAAACTGTTA
>NC_036860.1:18120771-18261550 GCF_002910315.2 Salvelinus sp. IW2-2015 | reverse complement strand
CTCCTCCCAGAGTGCTAAGAACCTTGGCGTGATCCTGGACAACACCCTGTCGTCTCAACTAACATCAAGGCGGTGACCCGTTCCTGTAGGTTCATGCTCTACAACATTCGCAGAGTACGACCCTGCCTCACGCAGGAAGCGGCGCAGGTCCTAATCCAGGCACTTGTCATCTCCCGTCTGGATTACTGCAACTCGCTGTTGGCTGGGCTCCCTGCCTGTGCCATTAAACCCCTACAACTCATCCAGAACGCCGCAGCCCGTCTGGTGTTCAACCTTCCCAAGTTCTCTCACGTCACCCCGTCCTCCGCTCTCTCCACTGGCTTCCAGTTGAAGCTCGCATCCGCTACAAACCATGGTGCTTGCCTACGGAGCTGTGAGGGGAACGGCACCTCCGTACCTTCAGGCTCTGATCAGGCCCTACACCCAAACAAGGGCACTGCGTTCATCCACCTCTGGCCTGCTCGCCTCCCTACCTCTGAGGAAGTACAGTTCCCGCTCAGCCCAGTCAAAACTGTTCGCTGCTCTGCACCCCAATGGTGGAACAAACTCCCTCACGACGCCAGGTCAGCGGAGTCAATCACCACCTTCCGGAGACACCTGAAACCCCACCTCTTTAAGGAATACCTAGGATAGGATAAAGTAATCCTTCTAACCCCCCCCCCCTTAAAAGAGTTAGATGCACTATTGTAAAGTGGTTGTTCCACTGGATATCATAAGGTGAATGCACCAATTTGTAAGTCGCTCTGGATAAGAGCGTCTGCTAAATGACTTAAATGTAAATGTAAATGTTAACTTGGCTTTCGAAGATTTTAGAAAGGCAGGGCAGAAGGGATAAAGTCTATCTACTGCATCTTGCCTATGCCGTTCTGTACCACCACTCATTCATATATCTTTATGTACATATTCTTTATCCCTTTACACTTGTGTGTGTATAAGGTAGTAGTTGTGGAATTGTTAGGTTAGATTACTTGTTGGTTATTACTGCATTGTCGGAACTAGAAGCACAAGCATTTCGCTACACTCGCATTAACATCTGCTAACCATGTGTATGTGACTAATAAAATTTGATTTGATTTGATCATCTGCACATCTATCACTCCAGTGTTAATACCAAATTGTAATTATTTCTCCTCTATGGCCTATTTATTGCCTTACCTCCATACTCTTCTACATTTGCACACACTGTACATAGATTTTTATATTGTGTTATTGACTGTATGTTTGTTTATGTGTAACTCTGTGTTGTTGTTTTTGTCGCACTGCTTTGCTTTATCTTGGCCAGGTTACCAGTTGTAAATGAGAACTTGTTCTCAACTGGCCTACCTGGTTAAATAAAGGTGAAATAAAAATAATAAACATGTTGCGTTTCTATTTTTGTTCAGTGTAGAATGTTCAATGTGGGCGAAGATTAGATACTGAATTTGCAAAGTTAGCAAGTATTGGATACAGTACAAGGAAAGTTAAATATTTTCTCCTCCCATTATTGACAGATTTTGATATCAGTAGTTTTATATCAGTAATTCCACAACGCTAGGTGTTGTGTTGCATGTGAACATATACAAGTGTGTAACATGATCGTATGGTATAGGCCAGTGGTCACCAACCGGTCGATCGTGATCGTAGACTGTAAAAAGAAGCCTCGAGCGCACAGCAAAGTTGATAATGTGAGATTTCAAAACATTTAAAACATGACTAGAGACTCAACGAATAGCTGCTGTTTTATTAGTAAGTTCATGTTTAAGTTGTTATTCAGCACTATCAACACTTTGTTCAACAGTTTTTTAAGTCATAAAATGCTCGTTTGCTACTTCCACTCACTCTACAACCAACCAGCACTGCAGCTGCAATTAATGAGTATAGCAAAGTGTTTCAATAAGCTTGCATAGGTATTTTTTGCGGCTTGTGTGTTTTTTAATATCAAGGAATATTTCACTTTCTCTGGTCATAGGAGTAACAACATGCATTGGTGCGACTTAAGTTTCACCATCAGCTGGAAGACTGTGTCCCCTTTTTTCAGTGAGAGGCGCTCTGCTGCTCCCTCCCTCCCCTCAGACTGACCTTCAGATGCAGGCCATCAGTCCAGTAAAACAAAACATATTATCTATTACTGAGCGGTAGATCTCGACTTACATTTTGACTCAGAAAGTGATCTTGACTAAGAAAAGGTTGGGGACTACTGGTATAGGCTATACAATAAAAAGAGATAGTGAAACCTGATTAAAAGCTAAAACCCTGAATAAGGATATTATTTCCAGGCGTTTCCTCTAAACCTATGTCAGGGTGTGGTGATGGCGGAGTAGTAGTTGTCATTATCTTTTTATTTTTTACTTCCTTTTTCTTTGTTAAAGGACCAAGTTCCGCTGTGGGTCTCTAATTTGGGCCTAGTAAACGTGGATAGGGAAAGCAGCTGCCAGGCTCCATAATGTAGTCTAGCGTGGCAAGGCTGGGCCTTGCCCTCAGACATGGCTCTAGACTAGAGATTCCTATGGGTTGTAGAATCCTATGGCGCCATAGGAATAACGCCATGTCTCAGGGCAAGGCAGGGACAGGACAGGACAAGCGTTCAAGCTTCCTCCTCGCTACTCAGACTGGTCCTTCATTACAGTAGCAACCTCTGTCCATCTGTCGTATGGGAGACACACAGCTAGAGCATGTCGAGCAAGGTATTTTAGGGGGCAGATTTGGCCCGGCATATGGGTGTGTGCGTGTGTGTGTACAGTATGTGTCTCCAGCTGTAGCTGTGACTTCACACTGTCCTCTGTTTACAATAACATCTCCCCCTGTCCGTCTCTGTAAATACATAGTTCACATGCAGTTTACAATGTTCTCTCTGATTTAGCTTCTGTTATTGTTGTGTTTTGGGGACGGCCCAGCTGCATCTGAAGGCCAGATGTTAGCTGCGTCCCCTATATGGTGCACTATTTTTGACCAGACCCCCATTGGCCCTGATCAAAAGTAGTGTACTACTTAATAGGGTGCCGTTTGTGACAGATCCGTTGTTTAGATTAGTCTAACCCTGATCTGGTGCAGACAGACTTCTTGGCTCGCTAGTGTACAAGTCACTCTGTAATGATCAATGGTGTTGTAGTTTTAGTTACGTTGCCAATGCTCTGATGTCCATAGTTGTATATCAATCAGTTGTTGCACGTGTATAGTGGTCATAAACTAGGGCTCCACCCATGCGTGAGGTGGTTGACTTTGGATATTTTTCTCCCTCTCTCTTCTCTTATTCTCATTCTTGTTCTCACTCCCTCTCACTTTCTCCTCTCTTTCCCTCCCTCCCTCTCTCCTTTCCTCTGACACGCTATAGCCGTGCGTGACTCATGACGTCAGGCCCCTTATCCCTTCTCAGGGTCCGTGCCAGCTGTTGATGTCACCCCTGGGTCTTTTTAATTTGGGGATTTTCGTTGGGGCCAGGGTGAGATCAGATCAGGGGGAGTCCCATGGTCCCATGACCTCAGCCCAGTGAGCCCACAGCCACATGAAGGAACCAGCGGATGGGGTGGGGTGGGGGAGAGAGTGGGTGCTGGCAGGGTCTGGCTGAGTGATTTACACTGACAGACAGCCATACATCTCTGCCCTTGTTGTTAATGTCACACGAAGGCATTTTCCTCTCGGAATGACAAACGCACTGGTCACCCATTTTCCTGGAAACCCAATGTTGAATTGGATTGAATTCTACGTCGTGCAGAAATGAGCGTTCGAATGAGGAAAGTTTCCTCTCATGACCTCTAAAAGCCAGAATGTAGAATATGTTACAAACTTACTTTGTCTGTTGCCCATGCGGTTGGTCCCTTTGCAGATAGGAATGCGACACAATATATCCACAGGAAAGTATAATTACATCAACTTTTCAAAGCGCTGGTAGTGCGTTAAGATTTCTATCACCTGAAGCATGCACACAAGATGAAAATACATGCACGCCACACATGCATACCTGCCGAGCTCCTGCACGTGTTTACATGGTCTGCGCATGCCAGCACTTTGATTAGGTGATTTAATTCTACTTTCCTGTGGCTATATTGTCTCTCATTCCTACCAACAAAAAGACCAACAGCGGTAACAGCCGGTTGAGTATGTTCAAATGTAATTTTACTCAACATGCTGAATTCAATGCAATTCATCGTTGGGTTTCGATGCAAGTCACCCATGTGTAGTGTTGTGCTGTAGGAGGCGTTGCCTATCTTCTTGGTTTCTCTCATGCATCGATACCCTGATTGAGGGTCATGGTGTGTAGTGTTGTGTAGATGTGTTGCCTATCAATGATGCCTAGTCTATCCCGGCCAGGTTGTCGTGTGTGTCGTGGTGTGCGACTGACTCCAGCAGTTTGTGTCACTAACTTGGCTGCTATCTCCTTGAGCTCTTAAATACAGCTTTTCAGCAGCTATCTATCCCCTCCCTTTCAGATGGGATCAAATGTTCCAGCCAGAGACTAGCTCCTGTTTCCCTCCTAGCTTTAAATTAATGTGATGAGGGGATGGGCTAAACTGAACATCTCCCTCTCTCTCGCCATTTATCTATGGAGTTGATTGTGTTACGAATGTTCTCTTCTATTTATGCAATAAGGGCTGGGGATGGGGTATATATTGAATATGCCATGGCTTAAGGGGTATTCTTAGGCAGTAACATGAAGATTTGATATTTTATTCTCTAAGTGTGACAGCGTGTTGTCTTTTTGATTTGATTTATTTGAAAGAAAAGCTTTATTTTCGTTGTGTCACTATTCAGTTATATAGATACAGGTAACTGCCAAAATAAAGAAAACAACACCAAAGTGTCTTAATAGGGCGTTGGGCCACCACGAGCTGCCACAACAGCTTCGATGCGCCTTGGCATAGATTCTACAATCTGGAATCCTATTGGAGGGATGCGACACCATTCTTCCTCGAGAAATTCTATAATTTGGTGTTTTGTTGATGTTGGTGGAAAATGCTGTCTCAGGTGCCGCTCCAGAATCTCCCATAAGTGTTCAATTGGGTTGAGATCTGGTGACTGACACACACACAGTTTTTAAACCCCCTATGCTCCTTTGAGACCCCTCTTTCAAAGTCATGGAGATCTCTTCTTCTAGCCATGTTAGCCAAAATAATACCAGCCATTTCTATACTTGACCCTAAGCATGATGGGATGTAAATTGCTTAATTAACTCAGGAGCCACACCTGTGTAGAAGCTAGAGGTCGACCGATTATGATTTTTCAACGCCGATACCGATTTTTGGAGGACGAAAAAAAGCCGATACTGATTAATCAGCCGATTTATATATATATATATATTTGTAAAAATGACAATTACAACAATACTGAATGAACAATGAACACTTTTATTTTAACTTATTATAATACATAAATAAAATAAATGTAGTCTCAAATAAATAATTAAACATGTTCAATTTGGTTTAAATAATGCAAAAACAAAGTGTTGGAGAAGAAAGTTAAAGTGCAATATGTACCATGTAAAAAAGCTAACGTTTAAGTTCCTTGCTCAGAACATGAGAACATATGAAAGCTGGTGGTTCCTTTTCTCATGAGTCTTCAATGTTCCCAGGTAAGACGTTTTAGGTTGTAGTTATTATAGGACTATTTCTCTGTATACCATTTATATTTCATATACCTTTGACTATTGGATGTTCTAATAGGTACTTTAGTATTGCCAGCCTAATCTCTGGAGTTGATAGGCTGAAGTCATAAACAGCGCAATGCTTGAAACATTGCGAAGAGCTGCTGGCAAACGCAGTAAAGTGCTGTTTGAATGAATGCTTACAAGCCTGCTGCTGCCTACCACCGCTCAGTCAGACTGCTCTATCAAATCATAGACTTAATTATAATATAATAACACACAGAAATACGAGCCTTAGGTCATTAATATGGTCAAATCCGGAAACTATCATTTCGAAAACAAAACGTTTATTCTTTCAGTGAAATACGGAACCGTTCCGTATTTCATCTAATAGGTGGCATCCACAAGTCTAAATATTGCTGTTACATTGCACAACCTTCAATGTTATGTCATAATTACGTAAAATTCTGGCAAATTAGTTCGCAACGAGCCAGGCGGCCCAAACTGTTGCATATACCCTGACTCTGGGTGCAATGACCGCATGAGAAGTGACACAATTTCCCTAGTTTAATATTGCCTGCTAACATGAATGTCTTTTAACTAAATATGCAGGTTAAAAGAAATATACTTCTGTGTATTGATTTTAAGAAAGGCATTGATGTTTATGGTTAGGTACATTCGTGCAATGATTGTGCTTTTTTCACAAATGCGCTTTTGTTAAATCATCCCCCGTTTGGCGAAGTTGGCTGTCTTTGTTAGGAAGAAATGGTCTTCACACAGTTCGCAATGAGCCAGGCAGCCCAAACTGCTGCATATACCCTGACTCTCTTGCACAGAACGCGAGAGAAGTGACACAATTTCCCTAGTTAAAAGAAATTCATGTTAGCAGGCAATAATAACTAAATATGCAGGTTTAAAAATATATACTTGTGTATTGATTTTAAGAAAGGTGTTGATGTTTATGGTTAGGTACATTGGTGCAACGACAGTGCTTTTTTTGCAAATGCGCTTGTTAAATCACCCGTTTGGCGAAGTAGGCTGTGATTCAATGATAAATTAACAGGCACCGCATCGATTATATGCAACGCAGGACAAGCTAGATAAACTAGTAATATCATCAACCATGTGTAGTTAACTAGTGATTATGTTAAGATTGATTGTTTATTATAAGATAAGTTTAATGCTAGCTAGCACCTTACCTTGGCTCCTTGCTGCACTCGCATTACAGGTAGTCAACCAGTCTCCTCGTGGAGTGCAATGTAAATCGGCCATGATCGGTGTCCAAAAATGCCGATTACCGATTGTTATGAAAACTTGAAATCGGCCCCAATTAATTGGCCATTCCGATTAATCGGTCGACCTCTAGTGGAAGCACCTGCTTTCAATATTCTTTGTATCCCTCATTTACTAAAGCATTTCCTTTATCACATGTATGTATACAGTTGAAGTCGGACGTTTACACACACCTTAGCCAAATACATTTCAACACAGTTTTTCACAATTCATGACATTTAATCCCACTTGTCTAGGAAGTTCAATGCATACAGTATATCAACCATACACCATCAGTATGGACAGCTAGCAGTAGATTCAGTACACACTCATGGAGCTGGATTTGTGTTAAATGAGCACACCTTATTCTAATCTTTTCTTGCTCTGTTGATATCTTAATGTACTCTAATGTTTTAAAGATACATCAATAGGCCTATGCTACTATATGTATGGTGGTCACAGCAAAGCAAAGCAAAGCTGACTGACGTGATGGAACCACAGAGTTTGGAGCCACTATTGCGTTACATATTGTAATGTGCATCTTGGTAAGATCACAGTCGATTTGTTTTCCCGTCTGTCCCTCTGGTTTGGTTAAATGTCTGGTTTGGTTCTAAATCCTTGTTCGTTCTCTCTCCTCTCCAGTCTCACCCTCTGTCCCTGTGCAACACCAGTGAAGATGAGCGCCAGGAGTCTGACTTCATCAGCATCGTCAAGCTGGAAAGCCCGGAGCGCAAGGTGCCTCAGTGTCTGCCCCTGCTCGACAAGGTAAGACCATTTTACCCATGCATACCTTTGAAGTGCTATGGGAGGTTTGAGTGGTGGCAATGATACAGTTGAGCAGTTGAAGAAGTATCTTGTCCAAGTGAACGGATTTCTTTGCCGGATCATACTGTATCTGTTCGGGCTGGAAATTGCCTGTGACCTCACAATACGATATTATCACAATACTTAGGTGCCGATATGATATGTAATGCGATTTTCACAACTCTGTATGTATTGCGATTCGATACTGCGATTTTATTCCGATTTGGTGTTCCAAACATTTTGCTCTGCTACAGAGAGATGAGAGAGCATGAGAAAATTTGTTTTGATCAGTCATAGAAATAAAAGTGCTGAATACGTTGGCTTACTATTTAAAATGAAGATGGAGAACAAGCTATAGGATGGCAAAAAAACATTTTGTACAAAATCGCGATATGTAACTGCATAGATTCTTTCCCCCATCACTATCTACCCTCCCCAAAAATTCCTTGGGGCTCTGTAACCTACTGTAACTCTGTGCCATACAACATTGAAATGTTCTCTACTGTGTAGCATACAATGGTTGTTTATTATTTCTTTCTGTTTGTTTACTGTGCATATCTTGGTTGGAACCAGGCAGTTGTCCTTGTTAAAGATTACCTTATCCATTTGAATGGAGGAGAGCCGGAGTGCTAAACCTTTTCCCCTGCCTTTTTTTCTGGCGCACTGTCCACTCTTAGATCCACGGTGCTTTAAGGATCCAGTCTTGAGTTAGTAGAATGTAGAATGTTGGCTGGCATTGAATGTGATTGTGAGGAAGTTATGCTGCCATGGCTGTGATCTCTCAGCGTAAAGGGATGTGATGTGGTAGGGGTGGGGGTGTGGGGGGGGGGGGGGGGGGATGGTGCAGAGAGCGCCCATGCTTCCTGGCGCTTAGGTATGGGTGACCCGGTAGCATCTGAGGCCACAGACTGTCACTGGTCGTCCCAGGATCCTGGGACAGGGTCAGTTAAGGCCAGGTGCTGAGCCAGGACATCACCTGCTTCTCCATCGTTCTCCTCGCGATGCGATACAGAGTGACAAACAAATACGACGTCACTGCTGAAGGTCAGACACAGAGATGACACAGTGGCTGAGTAGGTCGCGTCTCCTGATATGTAGTAGTGCGCTTGAGGGGCTTGGAGATGAATAGCTCGATGGAGACGATAGCTGACTCACATTTATTTGTTGTTACATTTTACATGTGTTACTAGCAGCTAGCGGTTATCAAATCAAATTGTATTGGTCACATGCTTGTGTTCCTTGCTCCAACAGTGCAGTAGTATCTAACAATACACACATATCTAAAAGTAAGAGAATGGAATTAAGAAATATAAAATATTAAGACGAGCAATGTCGGAGTGGCACTGACTAAAATACAGTAGAATAGTATACAGTATATACAGTGGGGAGAACAAGTATTTGATACACTGCCGATTTTGCAGGTTTTCCTACTTACAAAGCATGTAGAGGTCTGTAATTTTTATCATAGGTACACTTCAACTGTGAGAGACGGAATCTAAAACAAAAATCCAGAAAATCACATTGTATGATTTTTAAGTAATTAATTAGCATTTTATTGCATGACATAAAGTATTTGATCACCTACCAACCAGTAAGAATTCTGGCTCTCACAGACCTGTTAGTTTTTCTTTAAGAAGCCTCCTGTTCTCCACTCATTACCTGTATTAACTGCACCTGTTTGAACTCGTTACCTGTTATAAAAGACACCTCACCACACACTCAATCAAACAGACTCCAACCTCTCCATGGCCAAGACCAGAGAGCTGTGTAAGGACATCAGGGATAACATTGTAGACCTGCACAAGGCTGGGATGGGCTACAGGACAATAGGCAAGCAGCTTGGTAAGAAGGCAACAACTGTTGGCGCAATTATTAGAAAATGGAAGAAGTTCAAGATGACGGTCAATCACCCTCGGTCTGGGGCTCCATGCAGGATCTCACCTCGTGGGGCATCAATGATCATGAGGAATGTGAGGGATCAGCCCAGAACTACACGGCAGGACCTGGTCAATGACCTGAAGAGAGCTGGGACCACAGTCTCAAAGAAAGCCATTAGTAACACACTACTCCGTCATGGATTAAATCCTGCAGCGCACGCAAGGTCCCCCTGCTCAAGCCAGCGCATGTCCAGGCCCGTCTGAAGTTTGCCAATGACCATCTGGATGATCCAGAGGAGGAATGGGAGAAGGTCATGTGGTCTGATGAGACAAAAATAGAGCTTTTTGGTCTAAACTCCACTCGCCGTGTTTGGAGGAAGAAGGATGATGAGTACAACCCCAAGAACCCATCCAACCGTGAAGCATGGAGGTGGAAACATCATTCTTTGGGGATGCTTTTCTGCAAAGGGGTCAGGACGAATGCACCGTATGGGGGGAGGATGGATGGGGCCATGTATCGCAAGATCTTGGCCAACAACCTCCTTCCCTCAGTAAGAGCATTGAAGATGGGTCGTGGCTGGTCTTCCAGCATGACAACGAAACGAAACCACAGCCAGGGCAACTAAGGAGTGGCTCCGTAAGAAGCATCTCAAGGTCCTGGAGTGGTCTACCAGTCTCCAGACCTGAACCCAATAGAAAATATTTGGAGGGAGCTGAAAGTCCGTATTGCCCAGCGACAGCCCCTAAACCTGAAGGATCTGGGAAGGTCTGTATGGAGGAGTGGGCCAAAATCCCTGCTGCAGTGTGTGCAAACATGGTCAAGAACTACAGGAAACGTATGAGCTCTGTAATTGCAAACAAAGGTTTCTGTACCAAATATTAAGTTCTGCTTTTCTGATGTATCAAATACTTATGTCATCGCAATAAAATGCAAATTAATTATTTAAAAATCACACAATGTGATTTTCTGGATTTTTGTTTTAGATTCCGTCTCTCACAGTTGAAGTGTACCTATGATAAAAATTACAGACCTCTACATGCTTTGTAAGTAGGAAAACCTGCAAAATCGGCAGTGTATCAAATACTTGTTCTCCCCACTGTACATATGAAATGAGTAAAGCAGTATGTAAATGTTATTACAGTGACTGGTGTTCCATTATTCAAGTGACCAGTTATTCCATGTCTATGTACAGTTGAAGTCGGAAGTTTACATACACCTTAGCCGAATACATTTAAACTCAGTTTTTCACAATTCCTGACATTCAATCCTAGTAAAAATTCCCTGTCTTAGGTCAGTTAGGATCACTACTTTATTTTAAGAATGTGAAATGTCAGAATAATCGTAGAGAATGATTTATTTGTCACGGCTGTTGAAAGGAGATGACCAAGGTGCAGCGTGGTGAGCGTATTTTAATCAAATGACGCCGAACAAAACAATAAACACTACAAAAACAAACCGTGAAGCTCAAAGGCTATGTGCCCTAACACAAGTCAACTTCCCCAAAGACAGGTGGAAAAAAGGCTACCTAAGTATGGTTCTCAATCAGAAACACCGATAGACAGCTGCCTCTGATTGAGACCCAACCCGGCCAAACCAAAGAAATAGAAAACATAGAAATAAAGAAACTAGAGCCCACCCTAGCCATTATTTCAGCTTTTATTTCTTTATCACATTCCCAGGGGTCAGAAGTTACATACACTCAATTAGTATTTGGTAGCATTGCCTTTAAATTGTTTAACTTGGGTCAAACGTTTTGGGTAGCCAACAATAAGTTGGGTGAATTTTGGCCCATTCCTCCTGACAGAGCTGGTGTAACTGAGTCAGGTTTGTAGGCCTCATTGCTCGCACATGCTTTTTCAGTTCTGCCCACACATTTTCTATAGGATTGAGGTCAGGGCTTTATGATGGCCACTCCAATACCTTGACTTTGGTGTCCTTAAGCCATTTTGCCAGAACTTTGGATGTATGCTTGGGGTCAATGTTCATTTGGAAGACCCATTTGCGACCAAGCTTTAACTTTCTGACTGATGTCTTGAGATGTTGCTTCAATATATCCACATAATATTCTTTCCTCATGATGCCATCAATTTTGTGAAGTGCCCCAGTCCCTCCTGAGGCAAAGCCCCCCCACAACATGATGCTGGTCACCCCTGTGCTTCACAGTTGGGATGGTGTTCTTCGGCTTGCAAGCCTTCCCCTTTTTCCTCCAAACATAATGATGGTCATTATGGCCAAACAGTTCTATTTTTGTTTCATCAGACCAGAGGACATTTCTCCAAAAAGTACGATCTTTGTCCCCATGTGCAGTTGCAAACCGTAGTCTGGCTTTTGAATGCCGGTTTTGGAGCAGTGGCTTCTTCCTTGCTAAGCAATCTTTCAGGTTATGTCGATATAGGACTCTTTTTACTGTGGATATGGATACTGTTGTACCTATTTCCTCCAGCATCTTCACAAGTTCCTTTGCTGTTGTTCTAGGATTGATTTGCACTTTTCGCACCAAAGTACGTTCATCTCTAGGAGACGCGTTGGGCAGAGATCCCTACGGTTGCGAGCGGTGCAGTTGCCGTACCAGGCGGTGATACAGCCCGACAGGATGCTCTCATTTGTTCATCTGTAAAAGTTTGTGAGGGTCTTAGGGGCCAAGACAAATTTCTTCAGCCTCCTGAGGTTGAAGAGGCGCTGTTGCACCTACTTCACCACACTGTCTGTGTGAGTGGACCATTTCAGATAGTCAGTGATGTGTACACTGAGAAACTTGAAGCTTTTCACCTTCTCCACTGTGGTACCATTGATGTGGATAGGGGGGTGCTCCCTCTGCTGTTTCCTGAAGTCCACAATCTATGCTCAAAAAAGACAAGAAAGAATTGCTGCATGTTGGTATGTTATGAATTTAAAGACATGGGGGGGTTTGGTGCTAAGCACTTCTCTTCTTCATGGCTGAATTAATGGGGTTTTAGGTTTACATCTGCGATCAATAGGTATAGATAATATCTATCTATCTATAAAATTTTATTTGGACAGGTATATGTTGGCTAAACAAACAGGAATACAAGTATGTGTTAGCCAACATCTGCCTGTGTAGTTGTGTAGAATGATCAGTTTGTTTACATGAAGATGCTTTCCTACAATCTAAATGAAATGTTATAGATAGATAATATACATTAGCCTGCTTGTTAGCCCACATTTGTGTAGTCTGTCTCCCAGCAGCCATAGCCCATGTTCCAGTCGGATGTCATTTGTTTACAGTGCAGCCTTGCTACAGCAGCCTGGCCGGCAGGCAGATCTATAGATAGATAGATACACAGACAGGACGTTGGTCGGTTGGCCACAGAGCTAGGCTTCATGTTGCACCCACCACCATCACACACCGTTCAGAATAGACCTTTAAGCAAACAAAGTGAAGCAGCTACAAACCTTGGGGGATAAGGTTTCATTGTAGTCTTTTTTTATTTCGTTTTTTTCTAGAGGGCTCCTATCCCTGGCAACAGACACTGTGCACCCTGGGGATGTGCTAGATTCCTGATTTGTGGTGACTTTTCCCCCAAATGACCTCTATAAGCTTTTTTTTCTTCAGTGGCTTGGATTTCACAATTAATTTTGAGCAGAGCTTTTGAAGTCGAGTGCTGAGCTGAGAGAATGCCAAATGTTTCATTACGATCAGGCTTTATCTCTTAAGGATGGCGCTCTGCTGTAGTAAACATCTCTTCCTTTTGAGAAAGAGATACTTTACTTTAAGCCACAGAGCATACATGCTATTTGGCTGTGCAGCTGGTCTGGCTGCCCCTGTCTTTTTCCGTTATGTATCCAGAATGTAGGAGGTACGTAAGCCTACTGTAGGACTGTGGGGCATGAGTTAGGTGTCCCATCAATCTCAATCTCATGGAACTGCACACCCATAGTTAAAGACTATCTATGCCGGTGTTGCTGACACAGATTCATATCCATGTTAGCCTCAAATGCAGATTTCTCCCCATTTGCATTTGTAAACCGTTCTCTTCATGCAAATGTCTGGTTCAGGATTTCCCCACAGCTTTTCACCACATCACATGGCTGACACTGACATAGGCAAAAGCCCTGCTTTTTTACCCAGAATGAACTGCTATGCAAGGACCCACCTGCTCAGTCTCAAACTACGCCCTGAACAATGCTAAACTCCGGCTGAAAAGAATTCCCAGCAAATATCACAAAACAGCCAGTAGGCCGTGGTCTAAACATTCTACGGAAGTTCCGTTTGTAATGAATATAACTAGCTCACAGTGGGGCTGGATAGGACAAACTGTGATAATATTCCGAAAGTCTAAACCAGTCGTGTCAAACATACGGTGTGGGGGGGTGAACGAACTCAATACATTTTAAAATGACTAAAACCAAATCTAAACTGTGTAGAATAAAGGGTCTACATTCATATAGTTTCTAGACTTTCCAGCTCGCTAATAATCACTAGACAGTCAGGCAGCATTAAAGATTCCAAAAATGATGGATAGAGGATCATTTTTTTGCATATTTTGATGGCATGGAAATATAAAACAATGTCAGTGCGGTCCTCCAGACCTCGTTGAAGACCGAATGCACACACAGACACACATACACACAGAGGGTGACACTGACCCCAGGCTGTTCCTGCCTGCATGGTGGTTTCTGAGCGGGGGTTGGAGTGGAAACGTGTGGCCTGCTTTGCTTCTTGGCCTGTTTTCGTTCAGTAGCAAAGAAGTCAAATGTTTATATCTCAGGGGAGAAGAATCAAGAGCAGAAAGCTCTTGAGAACATCTGGAAAAGGGGCCGATCTGAAGCTTTGAGGGTTTAAATGCAAAAGGCTGTCTGTCTGTCTTTTGTGGCTGTCTGAATCAGTTCCATTAGTCTAGATCTGTAAGTGACAATAAAATAATATTCAGTACTCAGCTCAAAAGTGTTGAGTCTGGGACTACCCACATTTGATTATATCAGGACATGCCGCATAGCTTAATGCTGTGTGTCTTCAATCTCTCTCTCCCTGGACCCAGAGATGTGTTCCCACAGTGAGTGGACCCACACTGGCAGCCCTTCCCATTTTCCATCCCAGGCCCATTTCCCATCCCTGTTTCTGGGGCACCCAGGCCAGAGCAGCACCTGGCCTCCCTCTCAGCTCTCCCCCAGATTCCTGTCTCTCTGTCCCTCTGATCCATTGGCTGCGCCGGGGCCCCTGCAGCTCTGGGCAGAATCCATTTAAGCACGTTCAGTTCCTTTGAAGCATTGCAAAACAAAGAATATAGAACAACATTTTTGACCACGGAGATTTGTAACTTGTTTGAGAGCTTTTCATGCAAATGAGCTTTTCATATTATATGAATAGATGGAAACCAGATGTCAGCCTTTTTGCTATCTGTTTTTCACTTTTTATGTCTTTGAAAGTGAGGGGTCAAGGTAAAGAGTGGCCTCTCTTCTTCTCCTTTCCTTTTCCTGGCATGTCAACCGATATATCAAACTGGGGGGCACTTCTTTGAGGCAGACTAATATAGTTTATGGTTCATTCATCTACTCTACTCTAATTAGCTGACTAGTCTGTCTGATAGTGACTGGATAGTGAAGCACTAAACACTGACTGACAACCCCCCTTAATGCCCCCTCCCTGCTTTTACCTGGAGCTGTTTGATATGAACTGTTCAAGCCGTTAGTTTTCACCCTAGGCAATGCCTATCACCATCATTCTTTCTCTGTGGCAACTGCAACATTCATATATAACCTCCTCTCTGTCTTTGTGGCTTTCTTTCAGGTGTCTTTTCTGCTCTCCCAATGTGCGTTTGTGTGTGTGTGCGTGTGTATGCGTGTGTTAGGGCTGGGTGGTAAACCGTAAAGAATCTACTGGTATTCATTCACAGATTGGTTTGGATTTTTACTTTACCTTATATAACTGTATTTTAATGTTTGATTTGTTACATTAAATAATTCAGTAGTGACTCAGAAGAATTATGGCAATCATCTGTTTTTATCACCAGTAAGAAACTGCTAACAGCTGAGAACTGCTAGCTAGCTATCTTGCTAGCACAACTATAACTACTAAGCACAACAAGTCAACATTTACATTTACATTTAAGTCATTTAGCAGACGCTCTTATCCAGAGCGACTTACAAATTGGTGCATTCACCTTATGACATCCAGTGGAACAGCCACTTTACAATAGTGCATCTAAATCTTTTAAGGGGGGGGGGGGGGGGTGAGAAGGATTACTTTATCCTATCCTAGGTATTCCTTAAAGAGGTGGGGTTTCAGGTGTCTCCGGAAGGTGGTGATTGACTCCGCTGTCCTGGCGTCGTGAGGGAGTTTGTTCCACCATTGGGGGGCCAGAGCAGCGAACAGTTTTGACTGGGCTGAGCGGGAACTGTACTTCCTCAGTGGTAGGGAGGCGAGCAGGCCAGAGGTGGATGAACGCAGTCAACCAAACAGCATGATCATTGTACAAGTGCACCTGGTGCCGGGACAATAAAAACCCACTCAAGTTTTGAGGGAGCGTGCAATTGACAAGCTGAATGCAGAAATGTCCACCAGAGCTGTTGCCAGAGAATTGAATGTTAATTTCTCTACCATAAGCCGACCTCCAAAGTCATTTTAGAGAATTTGGTAGTACGTCCAACAGGCCTCACAACCACAGACCACATGTAACCACTCCAGCCCAGGACCTCCACATCTGGCTTCTACACCTGAGGGATAGTCTGAGACCAGCCACCCGGACAGCTGATGAAACTGTAGGTTTGCACAACCAAATAATTTCTGCACAAACTGTCAAACTGTCTCAGGGTAGCTCATCTGCGTGCTCGTCGTCCTCACCAGGGTCTTGACCTGACTGCAGTTCGGCGTCGTATCCGAGCTCAGTGGACAAATGCTCACCTTCGATGGAGAAGTGTGCTCTTCACAGATGAATCCCGGTTTCAGCGGCACCGGGCAGATGGCAGACAGCATGTATGGCGTCGTGTGGGCGAGCGGTTTGCTGACGTCAACGTTGTGAACATTGTGCCCCATAGTGGCGGTGGGGCTATGGTATGGACAGGCATAAGCTACGGACAACGAACACAATTCCATTTTATCGATGGCAATTTGAATGCACAGTGATACTGTGACAAAATCCTGAGGCCCATTGTCGTGACATTCATCCGCCGCTATCACCTCAATGTTTCAGCATGATAATTCCTGGAAGCTGAAAATGTCTCAGTTCTTGCATGCTCACCAGACATGTCACCCATTGAGCTTGTTTGGGATGCTCTGGATCGACGTGTACGACAGCGTGTTCTTGTTCCTGCCAATATCAAGCAACTTCTCACAGCCATTGAAGAGGAGTGGGACAACATTCCACAGGCCACAATCAACAGCCTGATCAACTATATGCGAAGGAGGTCTCGCTGCATGAGGCAAATGGTGATCCACGCACCTACCTTTTTTTAAGGTATCTGTGACCGACGAATGCAATTCTGTATTCACAGTCATTTGAAATCCATAGATTAGGGCCTAATGAATTTATTTCAATTGACTGATTTCCTTGTATGAACTGTAATTGTTGCGTTTGCGTTTATATTTTTGTTCAGTGTACATTCTGTTCTCAGCGTCAATAAATCTCTCTCTATACTCTATCTTGTTAAGTGTGTTCAGGTGTGCTGGCCATCCCTTAACGCTCCAATCCCGCTCCAATAGATTTGACAACATCCGGTGAAATCGCAGAGAGCCAAATTCAAACTACAGAAATATAAATATTCAACATTCACGAAAATATAAGTGTAATACATCAAAATAAAGGTTAACTTCTTGTTAATCCAGCCGCTGTGTCAGATTTCAAAAAGGCTTTACGGCGAAAGCACACCTTTTTTCAACATGGCAGGTGCGACACAAAAGTCAGAAATAACGATATAATAAATGCCTTACCTTTGAAGATCTTCATCTTTCTGCAATCCCAAATGTCTCAGTGACACAATGAATGGTCGTTTTGTTCGATAAATTCCTTCTTTATATCCCCAAAATGTCCATTTATTAGGCGCGTTTGATTCAGAAATACACCGGTTCCAACTCGCCCAACATGACTACAAAGTATCTAATAAGTTACGTGTAAACTTGGGCCAAACATTTCAAACATTTCTAATCCAACCTCAGGAACCCTAAAATGTAAATAATCTATACAATTTAAGATGGGATAAACAGTTTCCAATACCAAAGAAAAACAACACAGAGCGCACTCTTGTTTCCGCACACCAAAAGACTAGAGACCTTCTGATTGACACATAGAAAGAATAGGACTACTTCTTCAATTCTCAAAAGAAAAACATTGAACAACTTCTAAAGACTGTTGACATCTAGTGGAAGCCATATGAACTGCAATCTGGGCCCTAATAAATCAGGTTTCCCATAGAAAAGCATTGGAAAACACAATGACCTCAAACTTTTTTTGCCCTGGATGGATTGTGCTCGAGGTTTCGCCAAATCAGTTCTCGCCAAATCAGTTCTGTTATACTCACAGACATTGTTTTAACAGTTTTAGAAACTTTAGAGTGTTTTCTATTCAATACTACCATGCATATGCATATCCTAGCTTCTGGGCCTGAGTAACAGGCAGTTTACTTTGGGCACGCTTTTCATCCGGACGTGAAAATACTGCCCCCTATCCCGAAGAACTTTTAAAGGGACATTTAAAAGAACAAAAAACATATTGATCTGCATTACCACCCCAACATCAACATACACTACATTACCTGAAGTATGTGGACACCTGCTCGTCGAACCTCTCATTCCAAAATCATGGACATTAATAGGGAGTTGGTCCCCCTTTGGTGCTATAACAGCCTCCACTTTTCTGGAAAGGCTTTCCACTAGACTAGATGTTGGAACATTCCATTCAGCCACAAGAGCATTACTACGGTCTGGCACTGATGTTGGGTGATTAGACCTGGCTCACAGTCGGCGTTCCAATTCATCTCAAAGGTGTTCGATGGGGTTGAGGTCAGGGCTCTATGCAGGCCAGTCAAGTTCTTCCACACCGATCTCAACAAACCATTTCTTTATGGACCTCACTTTGTGCACAGGGGCATTGTCATGCTGAAACAGGAAAAGGCCTTCCCCAAGCTGTTTCCACAAAGTTGGAAGCACAGAATCATCTAGAATGTCATTGTATGCTGTAGCGTTATGATATCCCTTCACTGGAACTAAGGGGCCTAGCCCGAACTATGAAAAACAGCCCAAGACCATTAAACCTAAACTTTAAATTTGGCACTATGCATTCGGGCAGGTAGTGTTCTCCTGGTATGCTTTGGACTGCCAGATGGTGAATCATGATTCCTCACTCCAGAGAACGCGTTTCCACTGCTCCAGAGTCCAATAGCGGTGAGCTTTACACCTCTCCAGCCAACGCTTGGCATTGCGCATTGTAATCTTAGGTTTGTGTGCGGCTGCTCGGCCATGAAAACCCATTTCATGAAGCTCCCGACGAACGGTGCTGACTTTGCTTCCAGAGGCAGTTTGGAACTCAGTAGTGAGTGCTGCAACCGAAAACAGACGATTTTTACAAGCTTCAGCACTCGACAGTCCCGTTCTGTGTGCTTGTGTGGCCTACCGCTTCACGGCTGAGCCGTTGTTGCTCCTAGACGTTTCCACTTCACAATAACAACACTTACAGTTGACCGGGGCAGCTCTTGCAGGGCAGAAATTTGACGAACTTGTTCGAAAGGTGGCATCCTATGGCGGTGCCACTTTGAATGTCACTAAGCTCTTCAGTAAGGCCATTCTACTGCCAATGCTTGTCTATGGAGATTACATGGCTGTGTGCTCGATTGTGTACACCTGTCTGCAACGGGTGTGGCTGAAATAGCCGAATCTACAAACGTGAAGGCGTGTCCCCATACTTTTGTATATATGGTATATGTGAAAATTGCTCGTTTCTATGTTTTGTAGTAAAAAGATAGAGGAAGATAAGTGTTTCCAGTAACATCATCAACCAAGTAGTAGGCAAGTAGTAGGCAATCTTCACATATGTTGATGTTGGGGTGGTGCTGGAGATGATGAATATAAAGTTGCACATTTTAGAAATGTCCTTTTAATGAGTGCTTGTTTCCTTTGAATTGGGGTCTGTTTGAATAGACTAAAATGAACAGCTTTGTATGCGTAAAAAAAACATTGCATGCTAGTTCCATCCTGCTGGCACAGTAGACTATTTCTAAGCACAGAGGATTATAGGTTTGAATCTCACTGATGCAGTGCCACCATAAAAAAATATGTGTTTGCATTATTAATACCTAAGCAAATTAATTTCCATGTGTCCTCTGTGCTTATAGTTCAAAACAGTTTACCCAAACTAAGCTACTGTAGCAGTGTTATTAAAAGTCTTATTTAAACATGTTCTCAGAATGTTATTTTATGACCTTCAAATAACCTATAATTTCTGTTCTCAGAACGTTAATAAAACCTCCCAGAAAAACTTTGAGGGAACCATAGTAAAACGTTCTCAGAACCTCTCTGCAACCTAAAAATGAACAGTCTATGACTGGGGTGGCTGGGGTCTTCTAGGGCCTTCCTCTGACACCGCCTGGTGTAGAGGTCCTGGATGGCAGGCAGCTTAGCCCCAGTGATGTACTGGGCCATACGCACTACCCTCTGTAGTGCCTTGCTGTCGGAGGCTGAGCGTCACTACCAGGCAGTGACGCAACCAGTCAGGATGATCTCGATGTTGCAGCTGTAGAAACTTTTGAGGATCTCAGGACCCATGCCAAATCTTTTTAGTTTCCTGAGGGGAATAGGCTTTGTCGTGCCCTCTTCACGACTGTCTTGGTGTGTTTGGACCATTCTACTTTGTTGGTGATGTGGACACCAAGGAACTTGAAGCTCTCAACCTGCTCCACTACAGCCTTGTCAATGAGAATGGGGGCGTGCTCGGTCCTCCTTTTCCTGTAGTCCACAATCATCTCCTTAGTCTTGGTTACGTTGAGGGATAGGTTGTTATTCTGGCACCACCTGGCCAGGTCTCGGACCTCCTCCCTATAGGCTGTCTCGTCGTTGTCGGTGATCAGGCCTACCACTGTTGTGTCGTCTGCAAACTTAATGATGGTGTTTTAGTTGTGCCTGGCCATGCAGTCGTGGSTGAACAGGGAGTACAGGAGGGGACTGAGCATGCACCCCTGGGGGCTCCAGTGTTGAGGATCAGCGTAGCAGTTGTGTTGCTACCTACCCTCACCACCTGGGGGGGGCCCGTCAGGAAGTCCATGATCCAGTTGCAAAGGTAGGTGTTTAGTCCCAGAATCCTTAGCTTAGTGATGAGCTTTGAGGGTAATATGGTGTTGAACGCTGAGCTGTAGTCAATGAATAGCATTCTCACATAAGTGTTCCTTTTGTCCAGGTGGGAAAGGGCAGTGTGGAGTGCAATAGAGATTGCATCATCTATGTATCTGTTTGGGCGGTATGCAAATTGGAGTGGGTCTAGGGTTTCTGGGATAATGGTGTTGATGTGAGCCATTACCAGCCTTTCAACGCACTGCATGGCTACGGACGTGAGTGCTACGGGTCTGTAGTCATTTAGGCAGGTTGCCTTTGTGTTCTTGGGCACAGGGACTATGGTGGTCTGCTTGAAGCATGTTGGTATTACAGACTCAATCAGGGACATGTTGAAAATGTCAGTGAAGACACCTGCCAGTTAGTCAGCACATGCCCGGAGCACACGTCCTGGTAATCCGTCTGGCCCCGCAGCCTTGTGTATGTTGACCTGTTTAAAGGTCTTACTCACGGAGAGCGTGATTACACAGTCATCCGGAACAGATGATGCTCTCATGCATGCCTCAGTGTTGCTTGCCTCGAAGCGAGCATAGAAGTGATTTAGCTCGTCTGGTAGGCTCGTGTCACTCGGCAGCTCGCGGCTGTGCTTCCGTTTGCAGTCTGTAATAGTTTGCAAGCCCTGCCACATAAGACGATGTTCGGAGCCGGTGTAGTATGATTCAATCTTAGCCCTGTATTGACGCTTTGCCTGTTTGATGGTTTGTCGCAGGGTATAGCAGGATTTCTTGTAAGCTTCCGGGTTAGAGTCACGCACCTTGAAAGCGGCAGCTCTACCCTTTAGCTCAGTGCGAATGTTGCCTGTAATCCATGGCTTCTGGTTGGGGTATGTACGTACAGTCACTGTGGGGACGACGTCCTCGATGCACTTATTGATAAAGCCAGTGACTGATGTGGTGTACTCCTCAATGCCATCGGAAGAATCCCGGAACATGTTCCAGTCTGTGATAGCAAAACAGTCCTGTAGATGATCTGCTTCATCTGACCACTTTTTTATAGACCGAGTCATTGGTGCTTCCTGCTTTCATTTTTGCTTGTAAGCAGGAATCAGGAGGATAGAGTTGTGGTGGGATTTACCAAATGGTGGTATTTTCCCGATCCAGGCAGTGGCCTCCATCGTTCCCGGTCCATTACGTTTACGGGATGATATTATGAGGGACGCGCGGGCGACGCTCACAGGGCTTTTGATGAAGGAAAACAATGGGAACCTTTGTAGTGGCCTCCCCTCCCTGCCCTTCACCACCAGCATACACACACACACACACACAAACGCACACATACCAGAGACATACCGCACACACATACATACCACCCACATACCATACACATACCGCAAACACACACGTACCGCACACACTCCACACACTCACCACACACACACACAAACCACACACACAAACACACACACGCATACACACAAACCTCACACAGCACACACACACACACACACACACACACACACACACACCCTGCCAACATCAGCAGCAGTCTCCTCCAGAGCAAGCTCTCTGACTCCACAGTGCCAGAAATAAAAAAGTATTCAAACAATGTGGAGGAAGGAACAAAGTAGAGTTAGCCTGGGCCCCGAGCCGTGGCTTTCAGTGTTGTGACTGAGGTCAGTCTCTTTCTTTCTCTAGTGGTGGTTCTGTCTTCGTCTTTTTTGTCAGGGCTGACCTCCACTCCGACCTCTGACCTCCACACTCTGACAAGCGCTATTCTATGGAAAGGTTCAACTTCACTACAATACTATGATCTTCCGTTTCACTGCTGCAGTTGGAATACACTTCACTACTCTACACTTTCAGTTTTTTGCAGTGTACTAAATTTCCACGAGGAATGGACTAGCTACATTTCATATTGTCGATGTACCATACGTTGCTGAAGCTGTGCCTAGGTTTAAATCAGGTTAGTTGTACTTTGCGGCACCCACTTACTTGTTGCATAGTCTCGTCCTAGTGTTCCACCTACCTACTGTAGCCTCTATGTCATTTTTCCTACAGCAATCAAACCGGCTGGCATCTCTTGTTTTGATTCTCTCCACTGAATGTTTTTGGGACTGAGCTTTCGAGTGTGAGATCTGTGATGACCATGGAATAACCGATATGGGTGATGGGGCAATCTAGAATAGATAGAGAATAGATGACATCAGCGATACAGAAAGAGGGGCTCTTCTGCTCTGACAAACAGACGGCAGTCCTGAATTCAAATACTATTTCAAATCTTTCAAATCCTTGAGCATTTGCTTTAGTCTGCCTGGAGTGCCACATGGGCGCGGTTTCCACTTTTGGGGCTCTTTGGGGCCCATTGCAACAGCAAGCTCAATCAAGCACAGTATGAAACTATTAAAAATACTATTCAAACCTATTTCTAACAGACAGACACACAGACAACATTTCAGTCACTGCTTTAGGCTAGCTCCTTGTCACTGAGAAAAAGGAGCCAGTTGTCGTAGGCTAACCATGAAGCATCTGCTGTGTTTAAAGTCCAAGGCCAGGCGCGCCAGGCGATAAGTCTTCTGTTGTCGCCACGGAGACTGGGGAGTGCATTCCCGTGGGATTGGTCCAACGGATACTACTAGAGGGGGGACAGAGCGGCGGTGGGTGATGTCACTGAGGCCCTACTACTAGCCTAAATTATATAAATAAATACATAAACTTAGGCTCTACTACACGTACAGTACCCTTAGTCACTGATTCTAGATTTGAACGGTCAATTTTTTGTGTATTTCATATTCACACATTATGCAAACTGCTAAAGTCTCTATAAGAATGACTTCTGCACCATATATATTTGTTTTGAAATACAGAGGTCCTCTGTGGCTCACCCAGAGACGAGAGAGTAAATCTGCTTTAATCTCTGCATCCCAATAGCTTGTTAGCCTCCATTCACCCTCCCTCCATCGATCTGTTGGATCTACTGCTCTGTCCTCAGCTCTCAGGCTGCATCAAGTGGCGAATAAACACAGAGCACACAGCCAGTCAGCCAACCCCAGCTCCATGAAAATAAAGAAGCAAAGTTCTCTCTCTGCCTGGCCTCTAATTTCTTTCTTTAATTAGACATTTTCAACAAAAAAGTTGGTGTTGTTCTTTTCTTTTTAAATGGGATACAACCTGGAATAATAGAAATGAGCAGTGACTCTTTCACCTTGAAGAGGAGGCTTCCACTTGTCACTTCATACTGTATGTGTATTTGCCTAGTGGCAAATGGCTCACTGAGGTTTTTGCTGTTGTGTGGATGTGAAATGCTAGGAGAGAGGAGTGTAAACAGAAACCTAGGAGGGAAGAGAGAGGGGATCGTCCCAGAAAGAGTTCACCTCCTGGGCACAGGGAGAGTCCATACAACCTAGGAATAAATAACTGTGGGCGAGAGGGAAGGTGTGTGTGTGTGTCTGTTCGCACTCATGTGTGTGTGTTCGCGTGTGTGTGTGCGTGCATGCCTGCATCCGTGTGTGTGTGTGTGTGTGTGTGTTATGTGTATGGACACTGTATGGACATTGTTTTTTGTGAACAGTAATTAACATTTCTACATGCCGTTTTGCATTATTGAAGTGTGTTAACTTCTGTGCAGAATGAGTGGGGGAACTAACATGTTGCAGACCAGACTCCCAGTGCTCTAGCAATGAGTAAGTGGAGCAGGCAAAAGGCACGGTGCACTCACGCGATAATGGGACTTGGTCCTCTCAACCAGTATACTACGTGAGACACATTTTGACACCAGTACCGAGAGCAACAAAAATGTGAATACCGAACCGTTTTTCATGTTCTTGTATCTAAAAAGTACAAAAGTTTCCCTTACTGTACAGTACTTTAGCCACTCCAGGGACTGAGTGAGTGACTATGTAACATGGAGATTAGTAAGGTAAAGGAGAAGCCTTTAATCCCAGAACACCTTTCTGTACTCTGCTATTGGAGGAGGCAGAACAATAGCGCTGGAATACTTCAGGTTCCCTCCTCAATGGAAGAAGTGCATTCCTCCCTTTTGTACCACACACACTACACTCACTTCAAAACAAGTGGGATGGAATGCCTGCCTTTCTGAGTCATTTAGGTTTGGGAGCTGGAGCCGCCGCCAGTCTTTTATTATCTGAGTTTGACAGATGAAATTAGGACTGTTCTCGTGTGCTGGGTGGGGGTGGAGAGGGTTATAGAAGGCAGGTGACTGTAAACTGGGAGGGGGTGGGGAGCAGACCGACGGCTGTGGGTGTGTCTAAGGGGGGTTAACTGTGTTTGGGGCTGGTGTGAGCTTACCACATGCTAAGGTTGTGCTTTGGGGTGGTGCAGGTCAAATCAAATTATATTTGTCATATGCTTCGTAAACAACAGGTGAGGACTAACAGTGAAATGCTTACTTAAGGGCCCTTCCCAACAATGCAGAGAGAAAGAAAATAGTAGAAATAATAGAAAAGTAAACATGTAATAATACGTACACAATGAGTAATGATTTGGCTATATACAAGGGTATCAGTACTGAGTCAATGAGTAATGATAACTTGGCTATATACAAGGGTACCAGTGCTGAGTCAATGAGTAATGATAACTTGGCTATATACAAGGGTACCAGTGCTGAGTCAATGAGTAATGATAACTTGGCTATATACAAGGGTACCAGTACTGAGTCTATGTGCAGGGGTACGAGGTAGTTGAGGCAGATATGTACATATACTAGGAATAAAGTGACAGATAGTCAACAGTAGCAGCAGCATATGTGATGAGTCAAAAAAGTTAGTGCAAAAAGGGTCAATGCAGATATTTGGTTAACTCTTTACCTAACTATTTAGCAGTCTTATTACTTGGGGGTAAACACTGTTCAGGGTCCTGTTGGTTCATCTGTGACTTGGGTGGCTGGATTTTTAGGGCCATCCTGACACCGCCTGGTATAGAGGTCCTGGATGGCAGGGAGCTCGGCACCATTGATGTACTGGGCCGTACGCACTACCCTCTGTAGTGCCTTTTCGGTCGGATGCCAAGCAGTTGCCATACCAAGCGGTAATGCAGCCAGTCAAGATGCTCGCAATGGTGCAGCTGTGGAAGATTTTGAGGATCTGAGGGCCCATGACAAATCTTTTCAGCCTCCTGAGGGAGAAGAGGTGTTGTCATGCACTCTTCATGACTTTTTGAGTCATGCTTTGCCAAGCAGTCGTGGGTGAACAGGGAGTACAGGAGGGGACTAAGCACGCACCCCTGAGGGGCCCCTGTTTTGGGGGTTAGCATGGCGGATGTGTTGTTGCCTACCCTCATCACCTGGGAGCAGCCCGTCAGGAAGTCCAGGATCTAGTTGCAGAGGGAGGTGTTTTACCTTAGTGATGAGCTTGGAGGGAACTATGGTGTTGAACGCTGAGCTGTAGTCAATGAACAGCATTCTCACATTGTGTTCCTTTTGTCCAAGTGGGAGAGGGCAGTGCAATATAGATTTTCTCATCTGTGGATCTGTTGGGGCATTATGCAAATTGGAGTGGGTCCACTGTGTTTTGGATGATGCTGTTGATGTGAGGCATGACCAGCCATTCAAACCATTTCATGGCTACAGATGTGAGTGCTAGTCATTTAGACAGGTTACCTTGGCATTCTTGGGCACAGGGACTATGGTGGTCTGCTTGAAACATGTGGGTATTACAGGCTGGGTCAGGGACAGGTTGAAAATGTAAGTGTAGACACTTGCCAGCTGGTTAACGCATGCTCTGAGTACACATCCTGGTAATCAGTCTGGCCCTGCGTGGATCACATCGGACTTAATTGATGGATCATACCAAGCGGAGTCAGTAAGGGGTCAGACAGGAGATGACCACTAAGCACGCAAGCCAGTGGTGTTGGTGTGTCCGGATTGAGCCTGAGTCCCCCCCTTCTCCAATCCCCCATGAATGCCTTTGGCTGTAGGCTCTGGTGTGGTCATAACTTTTCTGACCCCCCCACCCCTGTAGGCTCTATCTGGGGTGGCCCTAGCTTCTCTGAGCCCCTCCCCCCACCCCTAAGGGTCAAACCATGGTTAGCCCCTAACCCAGGGGTTAAAGGTCACAGCTAACCATATGTCACCTTCAGGAGCAGCATTGTTGCCATTCACTTCATTCACTAGAGATCAGCTGAGAGGCTACTTCCACAGGCAGTCATCAATCCTAGACATGTGCTACCAGTGATGATAGGAAGTTCTTTGAGAGCCTCGTTTGGATGGTGAAAAAAATGGATGGTGAAAGTTTTTCATTTGCTAGTTCTGTGATGACCTTAGACAGATAATGTAGAAGGTAATGTTTCATTACTAGGGTACTTACTATATTATCTAGCATAATTGTGGTGTCTATGTAGGTTTTTTGTGTATCATTGATATGATCATATTATATAATATGATCCAACCAGATGGTTTTGGTCGTTTCAGTTCAGTTCAAACAACTTTCCTTACAGTGGTGTGTGTGTGCATGTACTGTATGTCAGTGTGAACATTCATGTGTTGGTGTGTATGACTGCCTCTGGCGCGTGTGTTCCAGTCTGCAGTCGGACGGTACACTGTAATTAATAAGGCTAGCCTTGTACTGCTACTCTACTGATCTCTGCCTTTTATGAACAGACTGACTGATTAGAAGCTCTGGGTTCTCTCTCTCACTCTCCCCTTTTCTCTCTCTGAGTGTCTGTCTCTCTTTCCCTTCTCTGTCTCTCATTCTTTCTCCTTCTTTCTCCCTCTTTCTTGCTCTCTCCAGCTCTCTCTTGTACACACACACACACACACACAAAGAAGGAGAGAGATAGAGAGAGAGAAATCACACATACACCCTTTTTCACACTCTGGTTCTCTTTCCATTCTGATCTTTTATGACCTGTCACTGACACATTAATAACCTGGACTCCTGCCAACACTTTTCCTCAGGCCTCCCTCCCTTTCTGCCTCTCTTTTCCTTTACCTAGCTATCTCTCTCCCTCTCTTTCTCTGTGTCTGTCTCACTCTCTCACTCATTCTGTCACTTCAAAGTGATGGGAAATGTTCCACCCTAAAGTTGTGCACATTACATAATTCTCCCTCTGGCTGTCACAGGGCATATTTACTACAGAACCCCCCAGATCGCTCATCAGTTAAAGTTAGGTCCGTACAGGTACTCTCTTTATGGGGATCTGTCCTGTCCACACCTGGGTTCACATACTATTTGAAATAATTTCAAATCATGTATCTGTGCTTGGTTGAGCTTGCCTGTGGCAATGTAACCAATAGAAACATCCCAAAAGTGCAAACCCTTCCCCACCTGTGGCTCCAGACATTGAGAAGTATTGGAAAGATTTTAAATATTATTTGAACATAGTTTTAAATGTAAATATACAATATTATCACATGTAAATTGTAAAGACTTTTTGCCTGTAATGTATTTTTCGTTATGTTTCGAACCTCAGGAAGACTAGCTGACGTCATTGCATCAGCTAATGGGGATCCTAATAAAATCAATCCCGGGTCTGATCCTGTCCTGCTCCTGCTGCCTTTGGCTGGTGTTTTTCTAAATACAGGCTCAAATGTGAAGATGAGGCAAATCAAAACTTGCCCTCAGATCTCTTAGGAACATAAGACTTAGGAAGAGATGTCTGCTTTTAAGGATCTATGTTTGATTGCCCGTTCTCTCTTTTTCCCTCTTCTTGGCTATAAATGAGTGGCAGCTTGTTTCTCTCTCACTTTGTCTTTCTCCTCTCATCCTCTCCCTTTCTCCCTCCCTCTCATCTCTTCACTCTCTCTCTCTCTCTCTTCCCTCTCCATGGCATCTGTACTGGCTCTGCTGTGACACCACATGAGAGGCGAGCTGAGATCTCTTGGCGCACACAGTCCTTCTGCTCTTCTTTCAGAACATTATTATTGTTGTCGTAATTATGGTGGCTGAATTGCATGGAGCTCTGTTGGTCTGCAGTCAGATTTGGGTTTGTTGACAGCACCACCGCACAACTTTTATATGCAAACTGTGGGAAGGCTACAAGGCCACGGGGCGGGAGGTGCAGCCCAGAATAGCAGCAGCAGTCTGTGGGTGTTTGGTGTCTTTCTGTGTGTATGTGCTTCTGCGTGTGCGCATGTGTGTGTGCGTGCACTATTCGTGCGTGTCAGTGTGCATGTGTGTGAGCATTAGTGTGTGCGTGAATGGCTCCACGTGCACTCGCGTGTTTATTGTATCTGCTTGCTCCTGGACCGAGTTTGGGAAACGCTGGGTTAGACTCATTGGGTTGGGTTGGAGTTGGTGAGTCTTGGAGGAGCTTCCATGCAAGCACATTTCATGTGTTGTTGATCCAGTTTGTGGTTCATTATCAAACATGAGAGGATTCCATTTTCTTGTCAGTAGGAAACAGAGTGCTTGCTATCAGTGATACTGAGAGTAGTACTATAATTCTGTAAAAATACAACTAGAATAGGGTGAAATATTTCAAATGTTCCATCTTGAGAATAAATCACTTTTCTCCCGGGTAACCCAGTATTTCCCGCCAAAAACTGGAAGCGTTATTCTAAAGCATATAAAGCATATAAAAACTGTATGTCTGCATTTGATTAGAGCTTTGATCGGCATTAAAATTCAAGCCTGATGCTACCTGAGCCTGATGAGCCATAGCTTAAAGACATTTTATGAGCCCTACATTAAAGCCATTTTATGATCCCATGCCCCAAAAATCCTAAATAACTATGCCGTTATCCAATACATAGCCTATGATATAGACTACCGCACATTACGCACGACAGAAAAACATAAAAGCCCATATATGTAGTTATGCTCTCTTTGGTAAATAAATTTAACAAGCTCTTTTTGAGTGTAGACTGTATGACTGTACTGTATTGAAATATACTGTATTATATAGAGTGGAATTACGGACCTAATTCAAACCATAAAGCTGGTAGAGAACATGTGATACTGGTGCAGGACATGCAGCCTACAAAGTTACAATTATAAGCTTGCGAATTTGATTTTCATATAGAAATATTATAGGGCCTATTTTACATTTGTATAATTAGTAGGCTATATATATATATATTGTGCAAAAGTTTTAGGCAAGTGTGAAAAAATGCTGTAAAGTAAGAAGGCTTTCAAAAATAGACATGTTAATAGATTATATTTATCAATTAACTAAATGCAAAGTTAGTGAACAGAAGAAACATCTAAATCAAATCCATATTTGGTGTGACCACCCTTTGCCTTCAAAACAGCATCAATTCTTGAAGGTAAACATACAAAAAGTCATAGATTTTGTAGGCATATAGTCAGGTGTGTGATTAAACAATTATACCAAACAGGTGCTAATGATCATCAATTCAATATGTAGGTTGAAATACAATCATTAACTGAAACAGGAACAGCTGTGTAGGAGGAATAAAACTGGGTGAGGAACAGGCAAACTCAGCTAACAAGGTGGAGGAATGGGCCAAAATACCAGCAACAGTGTGTGAAAACCTTGTGAAGACTTACAGAAAACGTTTGACCTCTGTCATTGCCAACAAAGGGTATATAACAAAGTATTGAGATAAACTTTTGTTATTGACCAAAYACTTATTTTCCACCATAATTTGCAAATAAATTCATTAAAAATCCTACAATGTGATTTTCTGGATTTTCTTCCCTCATTTTGTCTGTCATAGTTGAAGTGTACCTATGATGAAAATTACAGGCCTCTCTCATCTTTTTAAGTGGGAGAACTTGCACAATTGGTGGCTGACTAAATACTTTTTTGCCCCACTGTATATGGGAACTCCTTCAAGACTGTTGTGAAGCTAGTTGAGAGAATGCCAAGCGTGTACAAAGCTATCATCAATGCAAAGGGTGGCTCCTTTTTTTGGTTACTACACGATTCCATATGTGTTATTTCATAGTTTTGATGTCTTCACTATTATTCTACAATGTTAAAAATAGTTTTAAAAAAATAAAGAAAAACTTTTGAATTACTTTTTCCACATTTTGTTATTTCACAGCCTCTTTCTAAAATGGATTACATTTTAAAAAAAATGCTCAATCTACACATAATACATAATAATGATAAAGGGAAAACAGTTTTTTTTTTTTTTTTTAGTTAGCCAATTTATAAAAATTTAAAAAAAACATTAATACCTTATTTACATAAGTGAGACTCGAAATTGAGCCCAGGTGCGTCCTGTTTCCATTGATCATCCTTGAGATGTTTCTACAACTTCATTGGAGTGGACCTGTGGTAAATTAATTTGATTTGACATGATTTGGAAAGGCACACACCTGTCTATACAAGGCCCCACAGTTGACAGGGCATGTCAGAGCAAAAACCAAGCCATGAGGTTGAAGAAATGATCCGTAGAGCTGCAAGACAGGATTATGTCGAGGCATAGATCTGGGGCTTGTTACTCGGAGCGAAGACAGGGGAACCCAAAAGCGGACTCAGATGCGGAAGCAGGGATGAATGAACCAAAATGTTTATTGTACACAGAGAGATATGGAGTGCAGAACCGGGGTAGCTCAGATGAGTTGCAGAAAACCCCGAAGTGTAGAGTGAGATTGGAGTTGACGGAGTTGAACAGGGTAAACCGGTCCTGAGGGGAATCCAAGGTGTTAGTGGTGAGTGAAATCCAGAGCAAGGTGGTTGGGATGTGGTACAGGAGACAGGAGCCAGAGAGGTAACTGCAATGAGAGGACAAAACAGTGTAGGCAGGGAAACAAGCACAGCAGAGCTACAGGATCTTGATAATGAACAAAAGGCTAGGATAATAACTGACTGAGCAGAGATTACGATCTGGCAGAGTGGAAGTGGCAGGAATGCGTATATGTAGAGGTTTTGATTTATGGAACGAGTTGCAGCTGATAGGGATCTGCTCTGACTTAGCACACCTATCTCCAACCACACAATACGAGAGAGAGAGCGAGAGAGAGAGAGAGAGAGAGAGAGAAAGAGAGAGAGAGAGAGAGAGAGAGAACTGCAGGTCAAGAAGAAACCAGACGAACACCAGAGGGCGTAGCAAGAGCAGATGTGACAGTACCCCGCCCTCTACGGACGCCACCTGGCGCACGACCCGGTTTGTCTGGGTGTGAGGTATAAAAATCCTGTACGAGGGAGGGATCCAGAATGTGACGACGGGGCACCCAGCAGCGCTCCTCAGGCCCGTATCCCTCCTAGTCCACCAAATACTGCCAACCGCGGCCCCGACGGCACACATCCAAAAGCTGCCGGACAGTATAGGCAGGATGGTCGTTGATGAGCCGAGGGGGTGGAGGAGCAGCTGCAGGAGCGGACAGGGGACTGGAACAGACTGGTTTAATTAAAGATACATGGAAGGTGGGGTGAATTTTGTATGGGAGTTTCAGATGAACAGCAGAGGGGTTTATGACATGATCAATTTCAAAGGGGCCAATGAATCGGGGAGCTACTTTTTCGATTCCACTTTCAGAGGCAAGTCCTTAGATGAAGGCCATACCCTTTGGCCTGGAGTGTAGACTGGTGCAGCAGCCTTAGATTTAGCTTTAGATTTGGTTCTGGCGGAGGCACGAAGAAGGGCAGCCCAGACCCTCCTCCTGGTGCGACCACAACTGCGCATGTGGTCCTGGACTGAGGGCACCGCTACTTCAACCTCTTGGACAGGGAACAAGGGAGGTTGGTAACCCAGAGGTCACTCAAAGGGAGACATACCTGATGAGGCGTTGATGAGGGTGTTGTGGGCATATTCCACCCACACAGCGTATAGCAGTTTCCAACTCCTGATTGGCCTGCTCGGTTTGACCGTTGGTCTGGGGGTGATATCCAGACGAAAGGCTGACCTAATACTCAGAGCTGTGCACAAGGCTCTTCATACCTGGGATGTAAACTCGGATCCTCTGTCAGAAACAATGTCACTAGGGATGCCATGCAGCCGCAAAACATGGGATACCAGCAGGTCCGCAGTCTCCCTCGAGGAAGGAAGCTTGGAGAGGGGAATGAAGTGAGCCGCTTTGGAAAATCGGTCAATAATAGTGAGGATGACTGAGTTACCATTCGGTGGGGGAAGCCCAGTGACGAAGTCCAAAGCTATGTGTGACCAGGGGCGACTGGGTATGGGAAGAGGACGAAGCAGACCAGATGTAGGTTTGGTGGAGGTTTTATTCCGGGCACAGACTGAGCAGGCTAAGATGAATTCCCGAGCGTCTCTCTCCATGGTGGGCCACCAAAATCGCTGATGCAGGAAGGCGACTGTACGGTTCATGCCAGGGCGACAGGTGAAGTAAGTAGAATGGGCCCATTGAAGAACMTCAGAACGAACTGAATCTGGCACAAACAGAGCCTTACAAGGACCGTTTCTAGGATCAGGCTGGTTCAGCTGAGCCTGACGAACACGGGACTCAATCTCCCAGGAGACAGCAGCAACGATGCAGGAGGATGGCATGATGGTTTCAGGCTCGGAACTTGTGTTGTCTGCGGTGAACTGACGAGAGAGGGCATCAGGCTTGGTATTCTTAGATCCGGGGCGATAAGTGAGTGTGAAGTATAATCTTCCAAAAAACAATGCCCACCTGGCCTGCCGAAAGTTCAGACGTTTGGCGGTCTGGATGTAGGCTAGATTTTTGTGATCCGTCCACACAATGAAGGGAAGGACTGAACCCTCTAACCAGTGACACCACTCCTCAAGAGCTAGCTTAACAACCAAAATTTCCCGGTTGCCTACGTCAAAATTTATCTCTGCAGGTAAGGATGTAGCTTCTGATCCGAGGGAGAACGTTGAGACAGGACTGCACCTACCCCGGTGTCGGAAGTGTCCACCTCGAGGATGAACTGGAGTTCTGGGTCTAGCTGGGTAAGGATTGGAGCAGAAGTGAAGCGGTGCTTGAGTTCCCTCAGGGGACCAGTGGAGTGGAGGTGGAGGTGAGAGGAGCTGCCAAATGAATGTAGTCACAGATGAATCGTCTATAAAAATTGGCAAACCCCAGGAAACGCTGTAACTGCTTCAGATTTGCGGGCACAGGCCACTCTGTGACTGCCCTAACCTTGGCAGGGTCCATTCGTAGCTGTCCTTGAGCAATAATGTAACCCAAGAAGGACACAGAGGAAACATAAAACTTACATTTCTCAGCCTTGACAAATAGCTTATTCTCCAATAGCCTTTGGAGAACTTGGTGGACGTGTTGCTTGTGAGCCTCAAGGTCCTTCAAAAAAATAAGAATGTCATCCACATAGACAAAAACAAAACGCCCAATGACATCCCTCAGGACATCATTAACCAGGCTCTGAAAAACAGCAGGGGCGTTAGTGAGAACAAAAGGCATAACCAAGTACTCGAAATGTCCAAGTGGAGTGTTGAACGCCGTTTTCCACTCGTCCCCTTCTCTGATGCGGACAAGGTGGTAGGCATTCCGGAGGTCCAGTTTAGTAAACACTGTGGCACCATGGAGGGGGGCAAAAGCCGAACTGATAAGTGGCAAGGGATACTTGTTCCTGACAGTGACACTATTCAACCCACCGAAGTCTATGCATGGCCTCAATGACCCATCCTTCTTCTTGACAAAGAAAAATCCTGCTCCCACCGGAGAGGAAGAAGGCCTGATATGTCCGACAGCAAGGGAGTCCTGGATGTATTCTTCCATGGTTTCTTGCTCGGGGCGAGAGAGGTTATACAACCTGCTACTAGGGAGAAGAGCTCCAGGCTGAAGCTCGATAGCACAGTCGTATGGCCAATGAGGCGGCCGAGATGGGGTGTGTTGCTTACTGAATACAGGAGCTAGACCCTGATATTCTGGAGGACCAGAAGACAGGTCTGGGGGTTCTGGAATGGACTGGGGTGCAGACAAGGCAGGAGGAAGGGCAGAATGTAGACAATTAGAATAACAAAAAGTACTCCAAGTAGTAACCCTTCCGGTGGGCCAGTCAATCTGTGGGTTGTGTAGCTTAACCATGGATGGCCCAGAACCAGAGGTGATTTCCAGAGAGATGCAGGATAACAGGAACTGTTCGCTCCAAAACACGGAAGAGTAACTTTCCATTGAGAGCGTTGGCATCCGGAGGTGAATCGAGCAAAACAGGGTCCAGACCCAACTGATTAACAATCCCTCGGTCCAGAAAACTCTCGTCGGCGTCTGGATCGACGAGAGCAGGCAGAGGAAAAGCCTGGCTCTGCCTCACAAGGTTGGCCTCAAGCAGGGGTCTGGGAGATGATGGGCAGGTGATTTGGCTCAACAGTATATCTCCCACTACTGCTGAGCCCCCTCTTTTTGCTGGACGCAGGGAACAAGTGGAGACCAGGTGACCAACCTGGCCACAATATAGACAGCTCCTAGTACCTTTACGCCGCTGCCTCTCCTCTGGAGATAGACGGGTCCGGCCGAGCTGCATGGGTTCAGAATTAGAACCTGCCTGGTGATGTGATGCAGTCGGAGAAATTGAGCAAGGCACAGAAGCAGATGTTATGGGACATGCAACCCTACCTCCCTTCTCCCTCCGACGCTCACGGAGACGGTTGTCAATGCGGATAGTGAGAGAAATGAGTTCGTCAAGCCCATCAGGCTCCTCTCTGGACACCAACTTGTCCTTGAGGGTCTCAGTGAGTGCGTTCCGGAATGCTCCCTGAAGGGCCTCATCATTCCAGCCGCTCTCTGCGGCGAGGGTGCGGAAATCACATGCCATCTCAGTCACACTCTGAGAGCCTTGACGAAGGGACAGAAGTCATTTGGCAGCATCCTTTCCACAGACCGGGTGGTCGAAGACCTTCCTCATCTCATCAGTGAATCCACTGTAGGAGAAGCAGATAGATGACTGTCTCTCCCAAGAAGTGGCCCAGGAGAGCGCAGCTCCCCGAAGGCAGCCAATCAAAAAATAAATCTTGGCTCGTTCACTAGCATAAGAGTAGGGCTGTTGCTCAAATACTAGTGAACATTGTACAAGAAAGGCTCTGCAAATGCCAAGATTGCCATCATAATGCCCAGGAGTCGGAACAAAAGGCTCCCGGGGTGGAGAAGAGGAACTGGAGACAGGTTGTGAATTCTGGGCGGAGGTTCGGACCTGTAGGTCAGACACGCTCCGTGAAAAAGGCTCCGTGAAAACTTGATGTTCTCCAGCAGGGTTTTCAGGGCTTAGTCATGTTGCTCAAGAAGGGTGCCTTGACCAATAAGAATTTGGTGAAGAGTAGGGGAGTCTGCTGGGTTCATCTCTTGGCCAGATCGTAATGTTACGCGGAGCGAAGACAGGGGAACCCAAGAGCGGACTCAGATGCGGAAGCAAGGATGAATGAACCAAAATGTTTATTGTACACAAAGAGATATGGAGTGCAGAACCAGGGTAGCTCAGATGAGTTGCAGAAAAAACAGAAGTGTAGAGTGAGATAGGAGTTGACGGAGTTGAACAGGGTAAACCGGTCCAGAGGGGAATCCAACGTGGTAGTGGTGAGTGAAATCCAGAGCACGGTGGTTGGGTGGTGAGATGTGGTACAGGAGAAAGGAGCCAGAGACAGAGTGGTAACTGCATTGAGAGGACAAAACGGTGTACGGCATGGAAACAAGCACAGCAGAGAAACAGGATCTTGATAACGAACAAAAGGCTAGGATAATAACTGACTGAGCATAGATTACGATCTGGCAGAGTGGAAGTGGCAGGAATTAGTATTTGTAGAGGTCTTGATGTATGGAACGAGTTGCAGCTGATAGGGATCTGCTCTGACTCCAGCACACCTGTCTCCAACCACACAATCAAACAGAGAGGGAGAGAGAGAGAGTACAGGGGGAGAACTGCAGGTCAAGAAGACACCAGACGAACACCAGAGGGTGTAGCAAGAGCAGATGTGACAGGGATGGGTACCAAAACATTTCTGCAGCATTGAAGGTCCCCAAGAACAGTGTCCTCCATCATTCTTAAATGGAAGAAGTTTGGAAGCACCAAGACTCTTTCTAGAGCTGGCCGCTCGACCAATAGGGGGAGAAGGGCCTTGGTCTGGGAGGTGACCATGAACCCGATGGTCACTCTGAAAGAGCTCCAAAGTTTGTCTGTGGAGATGGGAGAACCTTCCAGAGGGATAACCATCTCTGCAGCACTCCACCAATCAGGCCTTTATGGTAGTGCTCAGACGGAAGCTACTTCTCATTAAAAGGCACATGACAGCCCGCTTGGAGCCAAAAGGCACCTAAAGGACTCTCCGACCATGAGAAACAAGATTCTCTAGTCTGATGAAACCAAGATTGAACTCTTTGGCCTGAATTCCAAGCGCCACGTCTGGAGGAAACCTGGCACCATCCCTACGGTGAAGCATGGCTGTGGCAGCAAGATGCTGTGGTGTTGTTTTACAGCTGCAGGGACTGGGAGACTAATCAGTATCGACGGAAAGATGAACGGAGAAAGGTACAGAGAGATCCTTAATGAAAACCTGCTCCAAAGCGCTCAGAACCTCAGACTGGGGCGAATGTTCACCTTCCAACAGGACAACAACCCTAAGTACACAGCCAAGACAACGCAGGAGTGGCTTCGGGAAAAGTCTCTGAATGTCCTTGGAGTGGCCCAGCCAGAGCCCGGACTTGAACCCGATCGACCATCTCTGGAGAGACCTGAAAATAGCTGTGCAGCAACGCTTCCCATCCAACCTGACAGAGCTTGAGAGGATCTGCAGCGACGAATGGAAGAAACTCCCCAAATACAGGTGTGCCAAGCTTGTAGCGTCATACCCAAGAAGACTCAAAACTGTAATCGCTGCCAAAGATGCTTCAACAAAGTACTGAGTAAAGGGTCTGAAAACATATGTAAATGTGATATTTCTGATATTCTATAAACCTGTTTTTGCTTTGTCATTATGGAGTATTGTGTGTTGATTGATGTTGGGGGGGAAAACAATTTGATCAATTTTATAATTAGGCTGTAACGTTACAAAATGTGGAAAAAGTCAAGGGGTCTGAATACTTTCCGAATGCACTGTATATCTCAATCTTGAACAGGATTAGGCCTATCTATTTTCGATGCAATTTGATTGGAATTGATGGAGAGAGAGAAAGAGTGAGAGAGTGCTAATGTGTGCACTGATGTAAAGCAGCGATATTCGAGTGATAGGCTGTTTTAAAACTCTGCAGCTGCAATTTAAAAAATGCATCTTTACAATCAAAAATAAATTGACCCCCGCAAGCCAGATGAAGATGTGTAAATTGGACGTGCATTTAGTCCTTATATTACTGAGCATAGGCTATTCTGCAATAAATGTAGTCCTACCTTTCACAATAAAGAAAGTTACCATGATGAGCTGATACATGCATTGTGAACTGTGCTCCATACTGAGATGTGCTATCTGTCCGCATGCTAAGCGTTGATGATTGATCGTGCAAATAGCAGAGAGTAGGCCGTGGCCCATAGAGAAGCCAGATTGCGAAGAATTTAACAGTTCCATTTCACATCATGCTGTTCATCGAAATAATTTGTTATAATTGACTGGTTTCTCGCAGTTATTTATACCGGGAAAAGGGAGTGGGTTTGAGCGGGAATTTTCGGTAACCCGGTTCCCACTATTCAACCCAAAACTAGAACTAGAGAACTAGCTTCATTCAATCAGATCCTCTCATTGCCCTATCAAACACTGGAACATTGTGTTATCTGATGTTACACACATAAGCTCAATCATAAATATGATCATATCTCCTCTTTTTCAGATTAACTGTAAACGTCTCAGTTAAAGATGTTAAATGACTGGATCCCACAGATTAATTATAGTGCAAGGCAAAGCACTGTATTATTATTATTATTACTACTACTCAGTATTAGCCCTTTGACCCCCAATGCTGTTTGAAGATTGAAGATTTTCAGGTCTCTAGTGTGGATCAGGCCTGGTCTTGTCCTGCCTGAGAGAAAAAGGGGGGTGTTATCCAACGGACTGGGGGTACAGTCAGTACCTCTGAGGGTGAATAAAGGGGGTTAGGGCCTCTGGATTGGAGAGAGGAACAGACAGGTTGGGACTCGGAAAGAGACCCTCGGATGGAACACAAGACGAAACTACACACTTGTTTGTTCTCTGGGTTTGGAATCAGACTTTGATTGAATAGTGTTACGAAAGGGACCCGGTTTATCACAGGTCGGTTTCCGTAACTGCTCTGTAATATTGTTGTTTTAACCACAAAGTATTAACTTCTACTGCATGTTTGATCAAATCAAATCAAGTTTATTTTATATAGCCCTTCGTACATCAGCTAATATCTCGAAGTGCTGTACAGAAACCCAGCCTAAAACCCCAAACAGCAAGCAATGCAGGTGTAGAAGCACGGTGGCTAGGAAAAACTCCCTAGAAAGGCCAAAACCTAGGAAGAAACCTAGAGAGGAACCAGGCTATGAGGGGTGGCCAGTCCTCTTCTGGCTGTGCCGGGTGGAGATTATAACAGAACATGGCCAAGATGTTCAAAATGTTCATAAGTGACAAGCATGGTCAAATAGTAATCAGGAATAAATGTCAGTTGGCTCTCATAGCCGATCATTAAAGTTGAAAACAGCAGGTCTGGGACAGGTAGGGGTTCCATAACCGCAGGCAGAACAGTTGAAACTGGAATAGCAGCAAGGCCAGGTGGACTGGGGACAGCAAGGAGTCATCATGCCCGGTAGTCCTGACGTATGGTCCTAGGCTCAGGTCCTCCGAGAGAGAGAAAGAAAGAGAGAAGGAGAGAATTAGAGAGAGCCAAGATTTTCAAAATGTTCATAAATGACAAGCATGGTCAAATAATAATCAGGAAAATGTCAGTTGGCTTTTCATAGCCGATCATTAAGAGTTGAAAACAGCAGGTCTGGGACAGGTAGGGGTCCATAACCGCAGGCAGAACAGTTGAAACTGGAATAGCAGCAAGGCCAGGTGGACTGGGGACAGCAAGGATCATCATGCCCGGTAGTCCTGACGTATGGTCCTAGGGCTCAGGTCCTCCGAGAGAGAGAAAGAAAGCGAGAAGGAGAGAATAGAGAGAGCATACTTAAATTCACACAGGACACTGATAAGACAGGAGAAGTACTCCAGATATCAACTGACCCTAGCCCCCGACACATAAACTACTGCAGCATAAATACTGGAGGCTGAGACAGGAGGGGTCAGGAGACACTGTGGCCCATCGATGATACCCCCGGACAGGGCCAAACAGGAAGGATATAGCCCCCACACCACTAGAGGGATATCTTCAACCACCAACTTACCATCCTGAGACAAGGCCGAGTATAGCCCACAAAGATCTCCACCACAGCACAAACCAAGGGGGGCGCCAACCCAGACAGGAAGATCACGTCAGTAACTCAACCCACTGAAGTGACGCACCCCTCCTAGGGACGGCATGAAAGAGCACCAGTAAGCCAGTGACTCAGCCCCTGTAATAGGGTTAGAGGCAGAGAATCCCAGTGGAGAGAGGGGAACCGGCCAGGCAGAGACAGCAAGGGCGGTTCGTTGCTCCAGAGCAACGTTGCTTGATCCCTCTGCCCACCCTGTTTTCCCCCAGGTGTATTTATGTCTGAATGTCTCATAGAAAATGGGGAAAGCATTTGCTCCATAGATCTTTGTTGACCACATGAAACATCTTTCCCATTAAAATCTGCTAGGCTGCTGGGCTCTGTTCCTGAAGCTTTCTGCTCTGCTCTGTCTGAGCTCCTCTCCTCTCAGGACTCAACATAAAAACTGTCCCCCTTACAGCACACATTCCTCAATCGTTTGCAAAAGGCAAACACAAAGCTTTGTCGTGGAAGAGTAACAGTCACGCAAGAGTAACAGTCGCACACAAACAACACAGACAACACAGAAACAGAGGGGCGAGAGATTGCCCAAGGTCGCGTCGGAGAGCCAGGCCCAGCCCAGGCCACCAGTGTTTTTCAATTATCCGCTTTTATTTAGTTCCCTCCCTCCTTCACTCTCTCTCTCTCACCCACAATTCCCCCTTCTTTCTTCACTCACTCCCTCCCTCTTCTCCTCTATCCCTCCTTCCTTGTCTTCCTCCTTCTCTCCCTCCCTCCTTCTCTCCTTCAGTTCTCCCTCCCTCTCGTCACTCTCTCCCTTCTCTTCCTCCATCCCTCTCTAGGGCCCGGTCTGATTCTCTCTCATTGAATGTTGTTTTTATATGGCCACGGGAGGGAGGGATGCAGGGTGTGTGCAGAGGCATGTGGAGCCTCTTTTGAACTGCTCTGTGTAAACAGATGGAGGCCTTTATGTGATTAAGAGAAACATTCCCATAAAAAAATACATTTCCCTCCGTTTCCCTGTGCTCCTATCCCTTCAATTTCACTCCCTCTCGCTCTCCCTCTCTTTCATTAAGCCTCAGGCCTGGGCAGGGGCACGTTGAGCACTGGACGCCTAGTGGAAAGTAGAGTAAAAAGCTGCGTCACCCTAAAATGCTTCCCCTCAACAACAAACACTCAGCAGCATCTCTAAGAGGTTAGAGCAAACTAACAGTCAGGTCTTAATGCAATCTATGCTGTTATCCCTGCTCTGTGATTCAGAAAGAATTCTGGATCTGCTCTGCTGCTTGTCTCCTTGCTCTAGGTCAGGGGTTTTCAAACTTTGTCAGGCCCCCCCTTCCACATTGGGGGAACATCCCGCGGCCCCCCTGTGCGTCACGTCTATTTCTATGGGCACAAGCACTGTTCATGACAGAAACTGTTCACACCCCTCTTGTTGGTGGAGAGAAAAATGTGCAGGTTTAAAGCTTTTTTCCTGCAATTATACACCTTTTGTCACTGGGTGCAGAGAACATTTTGCGGTTTTAAAGCTACTTTTCTTGCAATTCTATACATTTTGCCATGTCTAATATGTATTCATGTGATATGTGAATGACTTAAACATTACAACAAAATCTATGAGCTAAAAAAACCTAGCTAAAAAACGTTAGCTGACGTGGGCTAGTTGATCTGGACATTTCTGACAAGTTTTAAATAAGGTATGCAATGACTGACATGACAAGAAAACTGATTATGCATTACCCAATTTCAGGAAGGGTGGGGGGCTCCTTTAATTTAATTATAAAAATAATATGATATGACTCGTTGCTGGTTTTGAAAATCTTTTAATCCTACCCTGTGATGTCACAGAGAAGCGTTTTTTAATGTAGTGGTAGAATACTGGAAGTTGGTGAAACTCCATGCTGTTTGGCCCCGCTAATGTTGATTTGTTGGGCGTTATTCCACTTATCTACTAACCCTCATACAATAGCATGAAGCTTATGGCCTCGTAGGTGTTTTACAGCTTTCCAGCCTCTGCCCCTCTTCACTTGCCTCGTATATCGAGCGTGTGGGTGTGTGAGTGTCACTGCTGGGGCTGTCTGCCATTGGCGTGTAGGTTTTTATGTGTGTTTGCTCTGCAGAAAGACACGGCTCACAGCACAGCCTGTTCCAAGAGTGAATTCCTGGCGGCTTACAAAAGATGTTGAATGAGATGGAGGGCTCAGAACAGGAACGGAGAGAGGGAGGGGGACGAGGGTAGCTACAGGGTAGGGAAGAGGTTAGGGGGGTTAGTGTTGGACTGTAGGAGTAGTGGCAGAGGGAGGGAAGGGGATGAGGATAGCTGGCTAGGGGGTATCGGGGATTGGTGAATTATAGGAGGGGGGGCAGGCTCTTACTAAGAAGAAGGGAGGGGTGGCAAGCTCTCACTAGGACGGAGGGGGGAGGGAGACAGGTAGGGGTGGAGGGGGGACGAGAGGTGGCAGTCAGGCTCTCACCAACAGCTATGATTAAATAGCAGGATGCTCTATGAAAACAAGAACATTATCTGCCTCTTGAAAGGGCAGGAATGGCGCTCTAATTGGCTTCCCATTGGTGGGAGAGAGACAGCACCATGGCCTCATCGACAGGCCTTGGACTGAGGTGGAGGCACACTGTCTACACCTCATCCAAATTCTCTACCCTTCGGCCCTAAGTGTGCACTTGTTCACTTCCCTTTATGGAGTGAAAAGGAAAGAACAGATATGATATATATGGTGGAAACTCCCTCAAGTCTAATCCATGCTTAAACCAATCCAATGTGTACACTTCCCAGAGAATCAGGGCACAGGAAGGATTCATCTCTCAGCATGGAGAATAAAACACTGTTTTTCCTTTCATCAGCTTGATAGGAATGTAGCAGACTAGTGTCTGGAATTAAATGTATTTCACCCCTCAAAGAGAACCGAAGGATGGTCCTGGCAGCTGAGCCTCTTGATTGAGTGCAATTCAAATAATAAAGAGGGTTTATAAGTCTTCTGTGGGATTTTATGTTTCTTCACAGCAGAGATTTGAAAGTAGTTTGGAACAGGACGGCTTGTATGAAGGAGAGGAGAGAGAAAAGACTGATCTCTCTGTGTAGGAGGTATGGAGAGATGGAAGGATGAAGAAAGGTTACGTGTTTGTGTTCCAACTCAGATTAGAACAGTCAACAGAGAGAGGTATCAGGAGCATGGCTACTCTCCCTAAACTGACACTCACAGCCTCACACCAAAGTAGGATTCAGACAGGATTTGTTTTCTTTCAAAATACTTTGGGCATATTACGTGTTGTAGTAATAGTTGTATAGTAGAAAAATAGCACTAAAAATAAGAACACTATTGGAGAATGTACATTAGCCTAATGCTTGTGCTGAGGTGGTACAGTCAGTGTCAGTGTCTGGTGTGGTCTGTCGTGTGAAAGGTCACATGGCTGTCTGTATCTGGGATGTGTTTAACAAGTGATAAGCTATCAGATGACAATGGCCTTTCTCTGTCACCTTGTGTTTTGCATTTCAAATCTATGTCACTGTACAGCCATAGCACAGCCAAAGACTGTAGCGTTGAAGGGAGAGAGAGAAACGGCAGGCAGCCAAGGAGAGGGAAGGATCAAAGAGGGAGAGAGAGGAAGGGATCAGAGACAGAAGGAAAGAGAATGAGTGGAAAAGAGGGAGGGAGAGGGAGAGAGTGAAATGATCCCATTGACCCCAGGGCTGTAACGCTAGATTAGAGCAGTAACCTCCCATACCTCCCATCCATACATACATACATACATAGTGTACGTACAGGTAACTGCCAAAATAAAGGAAACGCTTTAGTAAATTAGGGATACAAGTATATTGAAAGCAGGTTCTTCCACACAGGTGTGGTTCCTGAGTTAATTAAGCTATTAACATCCCATCATGTTTTGGGCAATGTATAAAAATGCCCAGTTGCCCATTATTTTGGCTACCATGGCTAGAAGAAGAGATTTCAGTGTATTTGAAAAGGGGGTCTCAAAGGAGCATAGGGGGTCTAAAGGGTGTGTGTGTGTCAGTCACCAGATCTCAACCCAATTGAACACTAATGGGAGATTCTGGAGCTCCAGCCTCCCCCTTCTCCCCCCAGCCATACCACTTCCAAGCCATTTAATGTCTGTATCTGGGATGTGTTTAACAAGTGATAGACTATCAGATGACAATGGTCTTTCTCTATCACCTTGTGTTTTGCATTTCAAATCTGTATCACTGTACAGCCATAGCACAGCCAAAGACTGTAGTGTTGAGAGGAGAGGGAGAAACGGCAGGCAGCCAAGGAGAGGGAAGGATCAAAGAAAGAGGGAGAGAGGAAGGGATCAAAGAAAGAAGGACAAATAAGTAGTGAGAAAGGGAGGGAAAGAGAGAGAGTGAAATGCTCCCATTGACCACGTGGGTAGAACACTAGAGCAGAGAGCAGAGGCATAACTATCCATACATGCATACATACCTACATACATAAATACATATGTACGTACGTACTTACAGTAAACTGCCAAAATAAAGGAAACACTTTAGTAAATGAAGGATTCAAAGTATATTAAAAGTAAATGCTTCCACACAGGTGTGGTTCCTCAGTTAATTAACCTCTCAGGGATATGTGGGACGCTAGCGTCCCGCATGGCCAACATCCAGTGAAAATGCAGAGCTCCAAATTCAAATAAATTACTATAAAAATGTTACTTTCATGAAATCACACATGCAATACACCAAATTAAAGCTACACTTGTTGTGAATCCTGCCAATGTGTCAGATTTCAAAAAGGCTTTACGACGAAAGCAAATATACCAAAACACAGCTTGAAATACACCAAAACACAGTTTAGCTTGTTGTTAATCCACCTATCGTGTCAGATTTTGAAAATATGCTTTACAGCGAAAGCAATCCAAGCGTTTGTGAGTTTATCAATCACTAGACAAAACAGTAAGAACAGCTAGCCTCAAATTAGCTTGGTCACGAAAGTCAGAAATGCAATAAAATTAATTGCTTACCTTTGATAATCTTCGGATGTTTGCACTCACGAGACTCCCAGTTACACAGTAAATGTTATTTTTGTTCGATAAAGATTAGTTTTATAACCAAAAACCGCCATTTGGTTTGCGCGTTATGTTCAGAAAACCACAGGCTCGTTCCGGTACTGAAAGGCAGACGAAAATTCCAAAAAGTATCCGTAATGTTTGTAGAAACATGTCAAACGTTTTTTATAATCAATCCTCAGGTTGTTTTTAACATACATAATCGATAATATTTCAACCGGACGGTAACCTATTCAATACTACAGAGAAAGAAAATGTCGAGCTACATCATCTCGCTCATTTTTCAAAATAAAAGCTTGAAAGTATGTCTAAAGCCTGGTCACAGCCTGAGGAAGCCATTGGAAAAAGAATCTGGTTGATACCCCTTTAAATGGAGGGGCAGGCAACGGAACAGGGATTTTTCCAAATAAAAGGCACTTCCGGTTGGATTTCCTCAGGTTTTCGCCTGCAAAATCAGTTCTGTTATACTCACAGACAATATTTTGACAGTTTTGGAAACTTTAGAGTGTTTTCTATCCTAATCTGTCAATTATATGCATATTCTAGCATCTGGACCTGAGAAATAGTCCGTTTACCTTGGGAACGTTATTTTTCCAAACATAAATATTCTGCCCCCTAGCTGAAAGAAGTTAAGAACAAATTGTTATTTACAATGACCACCTACCTGGTTGGGGGTAGTGATGGGGAGGGATATTGATACAGTTACATATCGAAATATTATTTTTGGACTATATTATATCGATATTTGACTCCAAGTATCGATTTGTATGTTTTTTTTAAAAGTATTATTATTTTGTATTATTTTTGCTACTGTAGGTAGTGTTAGATAGGGCTAGTCGGCTGGTATCTGCACCAAAACTCCGGTATTTTTCATCCTATAGCTTGTTCATCCACATCTTCTTTTGAAATAGTGAACCAAAACTCGTTTTCTCATGCTCTCTCTTGTCTCTCTGCAGCAGACATAGTGAGCAATATGTTTGGAACATTAAAATAAAATCGCAGTATCGAATCGCAATACATATAGAGTCGTGAGAATCGCAATACATATCATATCGGCACCTACGTTTTGTGATAATATAGTATTGTGAGATCCCTGGCAATTCCCAGCCCTAGTTGTTGGGGTTGGAGGGGGGTGAGAGAAGGTAGAGGAGGGGTAACGAGGTTTGAAGGGGGTATGCGTGTGTGTCGGGGGTAGAGAGGAAGGGGTTTTAGGGAGTAGGAATAGGAGAGAGTTGAAAGAGGTGGTTCAGTCTATGATTCAGTCCCATCCCCTTTGGCTAGTTGGGGCACTCCTGAGAGCGTAGCATCTACCTGCCCTGACATGCCACTCCCCCCCAGCCCCACATCAAAGCAGCCCTGTGAGTAATGGATACCAAGTGGTGCGACGCCCTTTCCTCCTCCAACCAGCTCGGCTGCCTACAGCCAGCGGCAAGCATCAAGCACCCTGTGCTCACACACAGCAACACACACACACTATACTCACACACACAGTACGCATGTATATACTCACACACACTCGCGCACACATACACACACACAATACAGACAGAGACTCACACATGTGCACACACACACTTATTACGTCAGCAGGTGAGAGATTCAGTCTAGTCCGAAGTGTAAAGTTATTGCAATTTGTTACTACCATGAGGATTGCAATTCAAATACACAGAGTCCACTTAAGATTTAATTCAGGAATGAATTAATTATAGAAGTTATGCCTATTAAATGTAGAATTTGTAGTGTTAGAGTTTTGGGCACAACGTTGACGCCAGTGGCAGTGAGAGTAATTGTATGCCTGCACTTGAACATAATTTATCTCGTGCCCCATGCTCTACGAGCATGCTAGACTGACGGCCTGTCCGACGAAGTGCCTGCTCACAATTGAACTCACCATTGATGTTCACGAAAGAAAATGTTTGGACTCTCGTGGAGCAAATTGATAGCAGTGACAAAAAAAACATGTATTTCTACAGTAGAATATTTTTTGCTATGGAGTTGTATAGTCATGTAAACAATAGCGCAAGCAACAAGCTCCTCGTCCACTGCAGTACACAACTAAATGCTTAGTTCAATAATGTAAATTTACAACAGCTCACGCACATTAGCTAGTAAACCAAAGATAGTTTATAGCTTTGGTCAAAACTCATTTCAATTGCAGAAGCCTGGGCTGTCCCATGCCTCGATCAGCTGTTTCTGTCATTGGTTCAAGAAGTGCATTTTGACATGACACAGATGTTGGCTAAACTAAAGCACAAACGTCAACTTGCATTTGACACATTAAATAAATATGGAAATATATTATATTACGTGAAACCAGCTAATAGCAGAAATGTTCATACTTTAGCAATGAAAACTATTTAGCAAATTACAAGCGTTCACTTCATTACTATACATATAGGCCTGTATATTGCATAAAAAAACGTTGTAAATATATTCAAATTAGAGGTCGACCGATTATGATTTTTCAACGCCGATACCGATTATTGGGGGACCAAAAAAGCCGATACCGATTAATCGGCCGATTTTTTTCCCCCGATGTATTTGTAATAATGACAATTACAACAATACTGAATGAACACTTATTTTAACTTAATATAATACATAAATAAAATCTATTTAGCCTCAAATAAATAATGAAACATGTTAAATTTGGTTTAAATAATGCAAAAACAAAGTGTTGGAGAAGAAAGTAAAAGTACAATATGTGCCATGTAAGAAAGCTAACGTTTAAGTTCCTTGCTCAGAACATGAGAACATATGAAAGCTGGTGATTCCTTTTAACATGAGTCTTCAATATTCCCAGGTAAGAAGTTTTAGGTTGTAGACAACAGCCACCCTCGAAGCAGCATTACCCATGCAGAGCAAGGGGAACAGTTACTCCAAGTCTCAGACCGAGTGACGTTTGAAACGCTATTAGCGCGCACCCCGCTAACTAGCTAGCCATTTCACATCGGTTACACCAGCCTAATCTCGGGAGTTGATAGGCTTTGGAGTCATAAACAGCGCAATGCTTGAAGCATTGCGAAGAGCTGCTGGCAAAACGCACGAAAGTGATGTCTGAATGAATGCTTACGAGCCTGCTGGTGCCTACCATCGCTCAGACTGCTCTATCAAATCATAGACTTAATTATAACATAATAACACACAGAAATACGAGCCTTAGGTCATTAATATGGTCGAATCCGGAAACTATCATCTCAAAAACAAAATGTTTATTCTTTCAGTGAAATACGGAACCGTTACGTATTTTATCTAACGGGTGGCATCCATAAGTCTAAATATTCCTGTTACATTGCACAACCTTCAATGTTATGTTATAATTACGTAAAATTCTGGCAAATTAGTTCGCAATGAGCCAGGCGGCCCAAACTTTTGCATATACCCTGACTCTGTGTGCAATGAACGCAAGAGAAGTGACACAATTTCACCTGGTTAATATTGCCTGCTAACCTGGATTTCTTTTAGCTAAATTTGCAGGTTTAAAAATATATACTTCTGTGTATTGATTTTAAGAAAGGCATTGATGTTTATGGTTAGGTACACGTTGGAGCAACGACAGTCCTTTTTCGCGAATGCGCACTGCATCGATTATATGCAACGCAGGACACGCTAGATAAACTAGTAATATCATCAACCATGTGTAGTTATAACCATGTGTAGTGCTTCGGAGGACGCGTGGCTTTCGACCTTCGTCTCTCCCGAGCCCGTACGGGAGTTGTAGCGATGAGACAAGATAGTAATTACTAGCGATTGGATACCACGAAAAATTGGGGAGAAAAGGGGATAAAATTATATTTAAAAATAATAATAATAATAATTTTTAAAAAATACATCAAACACACGGGGTGTTTCTCAATATGCATACTACCGTGCTCCACACTCTCATCCAAGTGCATTCTCCAACCACGTTCTCTTGGGTACGTTCTTGTGAGGACGAGAGTGTGGAGACTGCATAAAACAATACATTTGAGAAGCACCCCCTATTGTATTACCTCACGCTTTACCTCCCCAGTCACTGAATCTTCTTCCAAGATATACACAAAGCAAACATTTTACTCCAAAAATATCAGCTAATTATGTGATTTGTAATATTCCAGCTAGCCAGCTAGTTAAACAGGCAAAAATGACCTCAAACTAGTGTTATGTAAGGTACATTTTTCAAGGGTAGCTACCCAGTTAGCCCTATTGACTTACTTTGGACTTATCCATTCACTGAACCGTCTTCCAGCCAGGACAACAATGTCACTAGAGACGAAACAAGATCCTGTAAGCTAACGCACTTCTGTATTTTGCGCTGTAACGTACAATTTACCTTATTTTAACGCCCCAAAAACATAATACTTCCAGGTCAACTGTAATATGAATACCATTGTAAAACACAATTTCTCCCCTTTCCAGTAAAATCAATGTGATGAGACCTTCATGCTGCCTGTCTCTGCATGATTAAAGAAGGCAATGAGCTCCGTCGGGCATTTTTTTAAATGACGGGTGGGGAAGCAAAACCTACTGCGTGATAGGGATAATGTGTCATTACATACGTATTTGAAGGTTTGTGTCGATTTGAATATGGTTTTTAGGGCGGCGCTAAAGTAATCTTCAGAAGTAAACAGCGCCTGTCGTGGCTTTTGAGAGTCATGATGGCTTGCAGTGATAACGCAAAAAATGAATGCATTCAGTTGTACAATTGACTAGGTATCCCCCCTTACCCTGTCCCTGTCCCTTTCTTATTTTTAAACTGCGAGAGAAGCGCTACACCTGGTGGAGAGAGGCTGTATGACAGAATGAGTTGCATTATGCGTGCTGTACGTTACGTCATGACGCGTCACAATTTAACATACAGTGTCGGAGGGGTCAGTTTTTTCAACTTTTCTCCAATACTATCGGGCCGTATACCATGTCAATCAATGCTTGAATAGAAACATAGTTCACACCCCAGATTTTGACACAGTCGCTACAGTCCCATTAGGGGTTAGTCAAATTTGTACAAAATGGGGTTAGTCAAAAGTATACACAAAGCAACCGTTTTACTTCATAACTATCAGCTAGGTATATGTGAATCGTAATAATGTAGCCAACCAGATAGTTTAACAGGCAAAAATGACCTAAAACTAATATAATACAAGATAGATGTCAATTATTCGTGGGTAGCTAGCTAACAATTCTTCATGGCTATCTGGCTAGCTAACAGTATTAGTAGATAGCCAGTTAGCCCTATTGACTTATTATGGGCTTGTGATCTACTGTACACATGCAGGTAAACATACCAAATTTAACACAGCCTGTATTTATTAACGTGTCAAGAAATAATATTGTAGTCAGGCAACATATGAGATATGAATTGACAACATTTAATTTTGATGTCAGGGTGTATTTTCTCTCGTTTCAGCTCAAATAATAGCCACCATTGATTTCAAGAAATGTAGCAACATTTTTACGTGATTACGTCATATTTCTTTACATAATTTCCATTGAAGCTTGCATCGATGCATGCTTCAAAATATGTACAAATGAAGTACGGATTAGAAAAGTGTCCTTCGTGCTCCATTTTGCATACTTTGATCTGGACTCCGACCCTTCCAATCTCCAATTTGTGAGCTCGGAGCAAGGTAGTATGCATTTTGAGAAACACCCATGGTTTCCATGTGTTTGATGCCATTCCATTGCTCCGTTCCAGCCATTATTATGAGCCGTCCTCCCCTCAGCAGACTCCACTTCCTTCGTCTTCTGGACTGAAATTAGATAAAACATATTTGGTGAAATATTAATTGAATCATAGATAAAGTCAATATCTTCCTTGTAATGAATGTTACGAAGCACATCTTATCCCTTGACTGTGACGATTAATTTCAGGGTTTGCCATTTCCAGACGAAAGATTGAAATACAATGAAATGTGATGGTCACAATTGATATGCTTACTAATGAACGCCTACATAACCAGTTGGTAATTAGCTAGCTACATTGCATGGATCGAAATGGAACTATGAAGATGTGATTTGTAATCATATTGACAGATTCTGAATAGCGAATTCACCTTGTGCAAAGTAGCTAGCTAGCTCAGTTAGGTAGTTAGCTAGCTTCCTCTGCGATCTTTCTACAATGAGTCATCAAAATATGAAAAAATGTCCTGGAACATAGTACAATTAACATTAGATGACAAGTGAGATAGATAGAAAGTATGATTTCAAGCAGAGTTAACGTTAGCCAAGTTTTGAGTTTAGTTTACAAGCTGAGTGCATTATGGTCCTTCAAATTATGATTAGCAAAATAATTCTACTGTACTGCCATATCGGTTTTATACACACATAATAACATTGTTTCTGTTATAATTTATTAGCCGATATTTTAAGAATATTGGACACTGTCAGATGGATCTTACACGCAGAGGTACCTGCAGTGTTTTCCTATTGCTTTCATGCTAATTTAAACCAGTCAATGCATTTTGGAGCAACGCTGCTTTATATGGTGGGATTTATATGGTGGGGTTCAGTCTGCCTTGTGTGTGTGTGTGTGTGTGTGTGTGTGTGTGTGTGTGTGTGTGTGTTATTGTCTCCACTTTAACCTCTCCTGGGAAATGGCTGCAGATGAAGGCATTACGGTCCTTCAATTCCCGAATAAGCTGCTATCCACTCCGTCCGATCACCCTGGTCTTTCCACAACTTTCATCCAACTTTTTTTTGCGGATATTTTGATGTCAGTCTGCTGTTGAAAGCATATCCCTCCTAGGTAGCAAATACTTTCGCATTAGGTCCACCATGTTTACTTGATTTGTGTTGGTGTCCTCAGAGAGATAAATAGTCACGCCCCTTACGTATTGCATCCCTCTCAGAGCGCGCAGGCCAGATTTGCCAGCAAATCGAACCCAGTGATATTTCAGCTGCTGCTACAGGTGCAACACTGGGGTTTGAAGTTATCTAATCTTCATAACATTACACTCTCTGATCCTTGCCACTTTATTATGACCATTTAGAGTTATTTTAATGAAAAATTCTTACATATTGTACCTTTAACTTCCTTCAATGTTCTAAACCAAACAACCACCTGCCACATGTTTATAATGCTGGTGTAGCCTATACTCTTCACTTTCACTGTTTCACTTCAGATGCCTGCCTGCCTACCTGGTCTCTGGTCTGTCTGACAGAAGACAGAGAGAGGGAGACTTCCACCCTGCTAACTCAGACCTGTAGGCCTGTAGACCCAGCTCACTACTCACTGGACCCTGTCATTACCCATTTTAATGCTTTCAGCGTCTCTCTCCTTCTCTCTCTCTTCCTCTCTCTCTCTCTTCCTTCTCTTTTTCTAGTTTCCCTCAAACCCTCTGTTGTCATGGCAAGTGTATTATGGTTAGCAAAATAATACTACTGTACTGTCAAGTCGGTTTGTTTAGAATGTTATAATTTATTAGCCGTTATTTTAAGAAAATTGGACAAACTGTGAGATGGATCTTACACGCGGAGTTCCCTGCTGTCTTTGCCTATTGCCTATTCATGCAGATGTAAACCAATCCTGTAATCTTACATGTCAATGCATTTTAGAGCTACGCTGCTTTATATGGTGGGATTCAGTCTGGCTGTGTGTGTGTGTGTGTGTGTGTGTGTGTGTGTGTGTGTGTGTGTGATGATGTGTTGTGTGTGATGGTGTGTGTGTGTGTGTGTGTGTGTGTGTGTGTTTGTCTTCATTCTCTACCCTCTCCTGGCTGCAGATGAAGGGACTATGCCACAGGATGAAATTAAGTTGGCTTGGGCCTATGTGCCATAAACACACACACACACGTACACGCCATATAAAAGCAATCACTTCAGTGTAACAAATTAACAAGCAGAGTGATCTTGTCAGGCGATGGAAAACTTCAGATAGTCTGTCTGTTGTCTGGGTAACTGTGTGCGTGCGTGCGTGTGCGCGCGTGTGTAACTGTGTGTGTAACTGTGTGAAATGAAAACATCAGAGGTTTATTCATTGAGAACACAGAGTGACTCCAACAGAGAAGGCCCGACACACACGCACGCGCACGCGCACGCGCACGCGCACGCACACAGACACAGACACACACACACACACACACACTCACACACGGTTCTATAATTTTCATGGCACCTACAGTAGTGGCAGCCTAGGCAGAGAGCTCATGTAAATTCTGTATATACAGTATATACAGTACCAGTCAAAAGTTTGGACACACCTACTCATTCCAGGGTTTTTCTTTATTTGTACTATTTTATACATTGTATAATAATAGTGAAGATGTCAAAACTATGAAATAACACATATGGAATCATGTAGTAACCCAAAAAGTGTTAAACAAATCTAAATATATTTTATATTTGAGATACTTCAAAGTAGCCACCCTTTGCCTTGATGACAGCTTTGCACACTCTTGCCAGTTTGGGCTAGGCCCCTAAGTTCCAGTGAAGGGAAATGTTAATTCTACAGCATACAATGACATTCTAGACGATTCTGTGCTCCCAACAGTTTATGGAAGGTCCTTTCCTGTTTCAGCCTGACAATGCCCCCGTGCACAAAGCAAGGTCCGTACAAAAATGGTTTGTTGAGATCGGTGTGGATGAACTTGACTGTCCTGCACAGAGCCCCGACCTCAACCCCATCGAACATCTTTGGGATGAATTGGAAAGCTGACTGCGAGCCAGGCTTAATCGCCCAACATCAGTGCCCGACCTCAATAATACTCTTGTGGCTGAATGGAAACAAGTCCCCGCTGCAATGTTCCAACATCTAGTAGAAACCCTTCCCAGAAGAATGCAGGCTGTTATAGTAGCAAAGGGTGGACCAACTTTATATTAATGCCCATGATTTTGGAATGAGATGTTTGACAAGCAGGTTTCCACATACTTTTGGTCATGTAGTGTATGCTGCATGGACTCTATGTGCAATAATAGTTTTTAATATACTTTTTAAACGACTAACCTATCTCTGTACCCCACACATATAATTATCTGTATGGTCCCTCAGTCGACCAGAAGACCAGGGAGGTTTTCCAATGGTTCGCAAAGAAGGGCACCTATTGGTAGATGGGTATATTTAAAAAATAAAACATTGAATATATCAGGTAAGAAGGTAAGACCCAGATGCAGACCAAGTCAAATAGACAATAGTTTAATATTCCAACAGGGGCAGGCGATAGACCGGTCAAGGCAGGCAGGGGTCAGTAAACCAGAGGTGGGGCAACAGTATCGGGCGGCAGGGGATAATGGGGAAGATGGGCAACACCTGGAGGGGGGTGGAGACAATCACAAGGAGGAGGGTGGAGACAATCACAGGTGAAACAGATCAGGGTGTGACAGAATATCCCTTTGAGCATGGTGCAGTTATTAATTACACTTTGGATTGGTGTATCAATATGCCAGTCACTACAAAGATACGGGCGCCCTTCCTAACTCAGTTGCCAGAGAGGAAGGAAACCGCTCTGGGATTTCATCATGAGGCCAATGGTGTTTTAAAACAGTTACAGAGTTGAATGGCTATGATAGGATATAACTGAGGATAGATCAACAACATTGTAGTTACTTCATAATACTAACATAAATGACAGAAAAGAGGACTGTACCGAATACAAATCCTGTATCCTGTTTGCAATAACGCACTAAAGTAACACTTCACAGTGTCACGTTCCTGACCTTTTCCCTTGTTTTGTATTTATTTAGTATGGTCAGGGCGTGAGTTGGGGTGGGTTGTCTATGTGTGTTTTTCTATGTTGGTATTTTGTGTTCGGCCTGGTATGATTCTCAATCAGAGGCAGCTGTCAATCGTTGTCCCTAATTGAGAATCATACTTAGGCAGCCGGGGTTTCACGTGTGGTTTGTGGGTGTTTGTTCCTGTGTTAGTGTTTCGCCACACGGGACTGTTACGGTATGTTCGTTTGTTGTTTTGTATCGCATATTGTTTTTGTGTCTATTAAATTACCATGGAAACTTACCACTCTGCAAATTGGTCCTCCGATCCTTCTCGCCTCTCCTCGTCCGATGAGGAGGACGACTCAGTATGTGTCACAGTATGTGTCAAATAAATAATTTTTTGTCCTGAATACAAAGCGTTATGTTTGGGGCAAATCCAACACAACACATCACTGAGTACCATTCTTCATATTTTCAAGCATGGTGGTGGCTGCATCATGGTATGGGTATGCTTGTCATCAGCAAGGACTAGGAAGTTTTTTAGSATAAAAATAAACTGAATAGCACAGGCAAAATCCTAGAGGAGAACCTGGTTCAGTCTGCTTTCCACCAGACACTGGTAGACAAATTTACCTTTCAGCAGGACACTTATCTAAAACACCAGGCCAATATACACTGGAGTTGCTTACCAAGATGACATTGAAGGTTTCTGAGTGGCCTAGTTGCAGTTCTAAATTAAATTGTCTTGAAAATCAATGTCAGGACTTGACAATGGCTACCTAGCAATGATCAACAACCAACTTCACAGAGTTTTTTGAATAATGTACAGATATTGTAGAATCCAGGTGTGCAAAGCTCTTAGAGACTTACCCAGAAAGACTCACAGCTGTAATCGCTGCTAAAGTGATTCTATCATGTATTGACTCAGGGGGTTGAATACTTTTCTAATCAAGATATATTGATGTTATAATTTTCTTCCACTTTAACATTACAGAGTATATTTTGTGTAGATTGTTGATTGTTTTTTTACCTAACTTAGTTTAATTTGTAACCTTTATTTAACTACAGTAGGAACGTCAGATAAGAACAAACTCTTATTTACAGTGACAGCCTACCGGGGAACAGTGCCTTGTTCAGGGGCAAAACAACAGATACATTTTTTATTTACCTTGTCAGCTCTGGGATTCGATCCAGCAACCTTTCGGTTACTGGCCCAATGCTCTAACCAGTAGGCTACCTGCTGCCCCTGTAGGTTGCTCTGGATTAGGGTTGGGTGGTATCCAGATTTTCATATTGTAATACAGTCCTTCTCTCAGCCCGAGATTTACGTTATTACTGGCTTTAGTACACAAGGGGGCACCAAAAAAAACTGCAAAAAAGCCCATTGGGCATCTATTTTTGGCATCAGAGTAATTTTGTGCTTCAGTTGCACTTTTCCACTCGGATGAGAATTCACAAATGGGCATTCTATCACTAGATAGAGCTTTGACGGATGTGTAGCTGCTTTTCTGTGGTACTTTCTCGGTCGGTGAAGCCAGCCTACTTTTCTCCGGTAAAATGCGAGATTAACTTTAAACAAAACATTAATAAATGTAGCTGGCTACATTCTTTCTATGATAAACATTGATGGCAATGCACAGTTTTTGCAAAAAATACTTTTTCATTGTAAACTCATTTACTTATGTGGCTGCCAGCCAAATAGCATTGCACTTCTGTTGTCATCTGAATAAAATGAAGCTGATTTATGCCAAATGTGTGGCACTAATGTATTTTCTGTGGAGAAAAACTATAGTTGCACGTCCCTGATCACGCTATTGAAGCAAAAAACATTGTTGACTTTGAATATAAAACGCTACCCCTGTCAATACACAGATGGACTCACCTGCTCCTGCTTTCTCCCATTGTGCTATTTACAAACAAACACGTGTCTGCCTCAACTGTTCTGGGGAACTACTGTAGGCTTCATAATGTAAAATAATGTGACAGGTGAAATTAAGAAAGCGATCTGCTTTATCTCCTAACTTATTGCATAAGTTGAGTGCAGATATTTAAACTGTCAGGACCCGGTGCGAGAAACAGTCACTAATAATTGGCAGAACCCAGAAGATGAGGCAGACACAGCAGTACTAGAGATGGTGGTTTAATAAAAATAGATATCTTCCAAAATACAAAGAAAATCCACAAAGTGGTAAAAACAGCAAGGGAAAAAACAAACCTCAAAAGACTAATCCAAAAATACATTCTCTCAAATGTTGTGCACAAATTKGTTTATATCCCTGTTAGTGAGCATTTCTCCTTTGCCAAGATAATCCATACACCTGACAGGTATGGCATACCAAGAAGCTGATTATTAAACAGCATGATCATTACACAGCTGCACCTTGAGCTGGGGACAAATAAAAGCCACTCTAAAATGTGCAGTTTTGTCACACAACACAATGCCACAGATGTCTCAATTTCTGAGGGAGCGTGCAATTGACATGCTGACTGCAGGAATGTCCACCAAAGCTTTTACCAGAGATCTGAATGTTAATTTCTCTACCATAAGCCGCCTCCAATGACATTTTATAGAATTTGTCAGTACATACAACCAGCTTCACAACCTCAGACCACGCCAGACCAGGACGTCCACATCTGGCTTCTTCACCTGCGGGATTGTCGGAGACCAGTCACTCGGACAGCTGATGAAACTGAGTTTGCACAACTGACGAATTTCTGCACATCATTTCATAAACTGTCTCAGGGAAGCTCATCTACGTGGTTGTTGTTCTCACAAGGGTTTTGACCTTGACCAGTTTGGCGTTGTAACCGACTGGCATGCTGGAGAAGTGTGCTCTTCACGGATGAATCACGGTTTCAACTGTTTTCTGATGTCAACGTTATGAACAGAGTGCCCCATAGTGGTGGGGTTATGGTATGGGCAGGCATAAGCTACAGACAACAAACACAATTGCATTTTATTGATGGCAATTTGAATGCACAGAGATACTGTGACGATATCCTGAGGCCATTGTCGTGCCATTCATCCGCCGCCAATACCTCATATTTCAGCATGATAATGCACGGCCCCATGTCGCAAGGATCTTCCATGGTCTGCATGCTCACCAGAGCAATTTCGGTATGCTCTGGATTGATGTGTACGACATGTTCCAGTTCCCGCCAATATCCAGCAACTTCGCACAACCATTACAGGGGAATGGGACAACATTCCACAGGCAACAATCAACAGCCTGGTCAACTCTATGCGAAGGAGATGTGTCGTGGTGCATGAAGCAAATGATGGTCACATCAGATACTGACTGGTTTTCTGATCCACGCACCTACCTTTTTTTAAGGTATCTGTGACCAACAGATGCATATCTATATTCCCAGTCATGTGAAATCCATAGATTAGGGCCTCATTTATTTATTTAAATTGACAGATTTTCTCATGTAAACTGTAACTCAGTAAAATAATTTAAATTGTTGCATGTTGCATTGATATTTTTGTTCAGTGTACTTAAAAAGTAGCTACAAATATTAAAATGTATTGATAAACGTCAAAGAAATAGTTAAAACGGTATTGGCAGTATTGAAAAACCATCCCGTGGCTATTTCCAAATACCCTGGTATAGGGTATATACGGTATACCGCCCAAGTCTACTCAAAATGTAAATTGTACTCTGTGGGAATAGTACAGTATTAATAAGTTTATCATACCTTTGACACAGCTAGCTCTGGTTTTGTCAGACTTTAATTGATGACATTTTTATGAAGTTAAATGATGGCACAAGTGGAGAGTTTGTTTTTGGCTCAAACGCCAAGTGGAGGTGCTTTCTATCTACCGATCAAATCTGTCCTATCATGTTGTTGTATCACTAGGATGGATGTTTGCTAACCACAAAGCTGGCTGTTACAGTACTGTTCCTCCGACCATAACAAAACAGGAATGTTTCCACATACATTTTGGCTCTCATTGCCTTGTTTAAGTCTGCATTTAGTTTTCATTTGTTAAAGGGATTGTAAAATTTAAAAAAAATTATAATAATAAAAAAATGTTTAATATAATTCCAATTAATCATGTCATAGCATGACTTCTTTCTGTTATTTGAGTTTGTTTCCTTTCCGGCTTTGTGGCTTCACAGAAACCTATGGGATTATTAGCCAGCATTTGACCACTGCCACCGGTCCACATTGTGATACTATAATGACATAATTTAATATTATGATGTATTCCTGAAATGGCTACTGCGGTTCTTTAGTGGAGTAGTCTTGCAGCTCTGTGGTCGAGGCCATGTAAAAGTATTTAGTAGGGAGAGAGTGTGTCTGTGTCCCAGTGTGTGTGTGTGTGTGTGTGTGTGTGTGTGTGTGTGTGTGTGTGTGTGTGTGTGTGTGTGTGTGTGTGTGTGTGTGTGTGTGTGTGTGTCCTCAGTACCATACCACAAGTATAGTTTTTTCTCTATTTACTACCTCGATTAGAAGACATGTGTGCTTCATGCTGGGTAGAGAACTCTTGAACTCCAGGTAAAGCAGATTCCCACATGTTGAAGCTCTGCTTCTTCTTACTCATGTTGCTGCGCCCCATTTAGTCTCATGCTGCGTTCTACAATTACAGCCCTAATGAAATTATGGGTTGGAGGTTGTTGACTTGGGCCAGTAGACGAGCATTGGACGCTACAACAAAGGGATACATGTACATGTTCATTTTCTATCTGACCTTCTTATGACCGTTGACACTGTGAACTTTGATCCCAACCCTAGTCATCTGAGTGGCTCGAGGTAGAGGAATACTGGACCATTAGAATATGCAGTATGCCCCACTTTCCCACACAGACACTCATAATACACGCACGCACACACACAGACAGATGCCATATCATAATTTGACCTAGTTTCTCACAGCAGAAAAATAATCCTGCAGGAACAGGAAATTTTTTGTAAGGGTTGATAAATGTTTTGTTAGGGCAAATCAAGTCTGAAATGACAAATTACAAACTTTAGAAGCCTTTTAAAACCTTGAATACGCTTCAAGTTTGCATATCCTGCTGTGCAGGAAAATCCATGCAACAACAGGATGATCAAGTTTAGATGCGGCATCTGTACAGTACTCAACAGCTTTTACATCTCACAATACCCACTCAGGAAACAGGGGAAGGAGGGGTGCACCTCTAGCTCTTGACAGTTTGTGTATACAGTCAAATGAAATGAGTGTGTTTCTAGTCATGTATTAACTTTTTTTCTAGTCATGTATTAACTTTCCCTTTTGGTTTTTTGAAGTGTTAAAAAGTGATCGGAGTTCAATGGAGCCGTTCCTCTAAGTGTTTTTTTCATTAACTTGTGATAAATGGTTTAGCTGAGTGATGTCTTCACCTGGATTTGTGGTGTGTGTGTGTGTGTGCGTGTGTGTGTTTACCTCTTGGCTCCCTGCCACCTGGGGCTGATGTTAACCTGCTAGACATTGTTTAGTGTTGTGTTTGACCTGGATGATCAGTTGTTTCAGCTTGCGGCTCCACTTCATTAAAGACATTGGCAGCCATTCAGTCAGTCAACCAGGAACGCCACCCTCTTCACAGCATGTGTTGAGACATTGATGAAAAGGTTGATCTAACTTATTTATTCAGGGACACTCTTAAAATGCCTTTGGTTATTGTAGAGTACACCACCTTATTCATATTCAGGAAGCTATATTTTCCCAACATTGGAGAATTTGCATGTAAACATAACATAACGCAAACCTCACAGAACCTTTCAGGACAGGGCCCATATAAGCTCTTTAGAAAGGGAAAATGCTAGGGATAGATACAGTAGAGCCCGACCGAAATATCGGTTCACCAATATTATCGGCCAATATTGGCCTTTTAACGCTATATCGGTATTGGCCGATAATAAATAGGATGAAAAAAGGGAATCTCATGCTTGTCTGAACACTTGTGGCCATTCTCATGATGTCATTATTGTCACGATGTATGAAATCAACATTTGAAGCATAGTTATTGGACAATTGCTCTTTTGGATGGCAATTTTACAGTTGATTCATTTAGCAGACACTCTTATCCAGAGCGGTTAAGGTTAATTGCCTTGCTCAAGGGAACATAGACAGATTTTTCACCAAGTCGGCTTGGGAATTCAAACCAGCGACCTTTCGGTTACTGGTCCAACACTTAACCACTAGGTTACCTGCCGCCCCAATTTATGAGAATTCTGTTTGGGAAAAAATTACGCCTTTTAATTTCCCCACTGTAAAACAGTATATTGGCAGATATATCGGTATCGGAAAGTTTTGACCCACAAAAAATCGGAATCGGTATCGGACCCCAAAAAAGATATCGGTTAGGCTCTAAGATACAGGAGGTGCTGGGTCAGTTGTGCCGTAGTGTATGTCCTGTCCTCCGGTTTCCACCCACTGGACACGCCACGTCATTTCAACATGAAAATGTGGGTAATATAATATTTGGTTGAGACATTGATCAATGAGATTTCACCCTTTATTCACCCACTGTCACACCCTGGCCTCTGTTATATTGATTTTTTAAATTAGTTTAGTTAGGTCAGGGTGTGACATGGGATGTTTGTGTGTTTTGTCTATGTTCTATGTTGCATGTGTGCACTTAGTTCGTTTTAGCTTCACGATCGTTTGTTTTTTGTTCGTTTAGTAAGTGTTTGTTTTTTCTTCATTAAAAGAAGATGGCTTTCTTTCACGCTGCGCCTTGGTCCACTCATTCGTCATATAACGGTCGTGACACCCACTCAAAAAGACAGCCAGAAGTTGATGCTTTCAACCATCTAAAAGCGTAACCAAATTCCAACATTAAAACAATGTCAGATTTGGGGGTTTAGTTGTCATCTGAATGTGTTATCACTGCACTTCAACCATTTATAACCAGAACAAAGTTAAAATGGGAATACAATATTACATATTTTGTATTTATACAACAACTTAATGTGTTATCACTGTGCTTGTCACGCCCTGACCATAAAGAGCTTTTATTCTCTATGTTGGTTAGGTCGGGGTGTGATTAAGGGTGGGTTATCTAGGTGAATTATATTTCTATGTTGGCCTAGTATGGTTCCCAATCAGAGGCAGCTGTTTATCGTTGTCTCTGATTGGGGATCATATTTAGGTAGCCATTTTCCCATTGTGCTTTGTGGGATCTTGTCTATGTATAGTTGCCTGTGAGCATTATTCTAGCTTCACCTTTCGTTTGTTCGTTTTGTTGTTTTTGTTCTTTGAAGTTTTCTATTCCAAAATAAAGGATGGAAACATACCATGCTGCATCTTGGTCTACTCCTCATGACGAACGTGACAGTGCTTCATCTAATAGCACAACCAAATGACCTGGATTGCAGTTGAGATTACATTAAAAGTACATAGTGCAAGTGATCAATGCTGTTAAAAAGTCTGCATAAGACTTCCGACAATGGCGAAGCTCTAACAACACGCGTCTGCGTAGCGTCCTCAAACTTTCAAACAATTTTGAGGCATTTTGACACGGTTTACTTGTGCGTTAATAGTGAGTTGGAAGTTACAATAGATGTTTTATCGCCAAAGCAAAAGATGCCCAAAATGTCAAAGCCTCAGACGAGGCTTGGAAAAATGCCCCTCTCTGACAGCCCTTCTCCGGCCTCGGCGGATGCTAGCTCGGAAGAAGCACCAGCATGGTTCAGAATGGAGATGGACAAGGGTATAACAAAAATCCAAGAGACACTTTCTGAACGCCTCAGCAAAATGTATGTACTGGTCGATAAACTCCACGAAGACCAGAAAGTCACAAAGGCACGAGTGACAAAGTTAGAAAAAGACCATGCTGACCACCAGGCTGCCATCCTGGACGTCTGCGAGGAAGTGGACCAAAAATACAAGAAGTTGGACATTTCCAAAGGCGCTCGAATTTGAGACTTCAAGGTTTCCTGGAGGCCGTGGAGGGAAGAGACGCGATCTCCTTTCTACAGGAATGGATTCCCAAAATTCTGGATCTACCCCCTCCCGCGCACCCACTGGAGATCGAGAGGGCCCATCGCACCCTACGGAGGCGGCTGCCTGGTCAGGTTGCACCCAGGGCATTTGTCATTACATTTCTACGGTACCAGGACACTGTTCGCATCCTCTCTGCTGCTCGGGCAAAGGGAGAGCTCAAGTACGGAGATGCCAGAATCATGATCTTTCCGGATCTTTCTCCCACACTACACAAGAGGAGGATGGCTTTCTCCCCACTGAAGAGACTTCTGCGTCAGGCTAGCTTGGCATACGGCCTTCGCTACCCAGTGACTTTGTGGATCAAAACCAAGAATGGTGAGCGCACATTTGACTCTGTGAAGATGGCTGAAACATGCATGAGGAAAGAACTTCCTGACTTGTTCACGTCTACTACACCACGAGGAACTGTCTTTTGAACTTGGATACAGTGGCCAGTGAACTGTTAGCACATGAGAAAACAACGAAATTACACATATGATCGACTGGCTGGCTGGCTGGATGGCTGGCTAGATGGCTAGCGTGATAATGACTGGCAAGGTAAAGTTGGTTCATAGCTCATGTTGGCTGAGCTATTTAGCCAGCTCGCTAAGTTTACAAGGGTGTAGCTATAGCTACTATACATCCACACTATGCCAGGTAGTTACATTTTTGCTGTATACTTTTATTTTACGCAGAGAGGTCCAGTCGGGTTTGGTTAAATAGTTATGTGGCTTTTGACTGGGTTTCAAGCCTAACTATGTTGTTTATATTACTTCAGGGAATTTTAGCTACTATTACGTTTCCTGGCTTGTTTACCGTTAGAGATGTATGCTAGCGTTAGTGACACCGAGGCAGGGATAAGCTACACACTGGCTGGCCGCCGAATTGCCAGCTAGCTGATAGCTTTACACTTGTGTATGTGCGTACATGTGTGTAGTTCCTGAATATTTCCTGAACAAAACCCTCCTGTCTGTAGGAAAGCTAGTAGAGGTCATGAACCATGACTATGCCCATGTCCAATTGGTTCGATTGTTATTGGGGGATTTTCTCTGTGAAGTTAGCTCTTCTATGGACCACTTGGCCATGAATAGAATCCCCTCATATCTAGTGCCCCTCTCAATGGTGCACGACATATTGACCTCAGCTACTACAACCACGATAAGGCCGTTACAGTCACATTTGGCCTATAGTCTGGGGTCGGCAATCCCAATACATGTTGATATTGATCGTAATGAAGTGGGATTTTTACAGACGCTGCTGTAGGTTGAACTGGAGAATATCTATGGATTGAAAATGGTTCTAAATGTAGGATTTTGGCGCGACAGTACCCACGTGAAAATGTACACTCTCCCAGTCGTAGTTTATCAGGAAAACAAGTGGAGGTGGTATGGAATCGATGGTTGGTTAACACACCGTTCGCATCCTCCACTATGACTTACGAACGCCATGACTCAACCACCCAATTGAACCTCCCCAACCAGACTGTTTTCGTTAAGGTACCAGAGGGGGTGATTATCCACATAGACGACCTCGCTCTATACCAACTTCCCGACGGCAGGATAGACACAGAGATTGAAACGCCTGATGCTTTTGCTAAGTGTTTCCTTGAGTTACCACAAGCCATTCAAAACCAAATCCAGTACGAGGGACCAATGACTGTTGATTTTAGCATACTGGATGATGCACTTTTAGTTGACCCGACTCACTACAAGCCAAAATATTGGTCTGTCTTGGATGGTGTCGGACAGTATCCTGACTGTTACCATGATTCTTAGTCTTATTTCCCTTGGCGTGTGTACCTACTACGTACACAGGCTCACACATGCAATGGAGACCAAATGAGGTCTTATACTAGGATCATCTGTGAGACGGAAGCGATCACGATTTTCAGAAATCTGGCAATAGATCCTGAAACCCCATCAGGGGGTCCATCCACAGCATCCCCAGCCTCCTCTCCCGAATTCGCTAGGTCAGCCCTGTAATGTCCCCAATATAAGCTTTGACCTTCAGGGTGCCATTTTTCCAAGTGCCTTAACTACCCACCTTCAAGTAGGATCGTCCTAGATATGACATTAAAGACAATGCCATGATAGAGTCATTTAGCCAAGACCTTGGACATACATATATAGAACATAGTCCAAATTAGATGATTACGGTGTGTTAGATATATTTGAAATATCTTTTGTTTTTATTCATTTATTTTTTCTTTTCTTTGACACTTAGGAAGTGATAGAGCCATAAACAAGTTCCCCATACAACCACCAGTTAGAGCCACAACGCCGCTCATTTGGGGAAGAAATGTAATGATGTATTGCCTGAGTGTTGTGCGTTATTAAGTTATTAACGTCTGCCCAAGTTACTGCCTAGATCTACAAGCCGGGACAACCAGACAACGGGCCGGAACACAGAGCCACCGCCGGGCCACCGTGCAGCTTTCAGAAATCCTACCAGGGTAAAACACCAGGGGGGGACTGCTACGATGATCCACAAACCAGGAGATCCGATCGTCATTCTTATGATGGGTTGCAACATGCAGAATCCTTCCGAGTTTAACCCACCAGAGGGGGATGTCATGACTGGCCATGACTGGCCATAAACAAGTTCCCCATACAACCACCAGTTAGAGCCACAACGCCGCTCATTTGGGGAAGAAATGTAATGATGTATTGCCTGAGTGTTGTGCGTTATTAAGTTATTAACGTCTGCCCAAGTTACTGCCTAGATCTACAAGCCGGGACAACCAGACAACGGGCCGGAACACAGAGCCACCGCCGGGCCACCGTGCAGCTTTCAGAAATCCTACCAGGGTAAAACACCAGGGGGGGACTGCTACGATGATCCACAAACCAGGAGATCCGATCGTCATTCTTATGATGGGTTGCAACATGCAGAATCCTTCCGAGTTTAACCCACCAGAGGGGGATGTCATGACTGGCCAGTTCGGGTCAGGTTACTGTGGACCATAATCCTACAGAGATATCTCTCACACTCACCAGTGGGGGAGAGATTGAGAGGTATGGAGGTGTTTTTTTTATGACACCTCCCGCCCATTGTAAATCTTAAGGCAGCAGACAACATCCCTTTTGTCCTCTCGGTATGGAGGGATGGAATGTATGATGGGCCTATGGAGAATCTACCTCTGAACAGTAACATGCAATAAATGGACTTGGGGACAATATGTTTCGTCAGCCAAAATGATAGATGGAATATGATGATAGATGGAATATGAAAATTAATGTTGTTTTTGTTATGTTATTAGAAGTTAAATGACGACGTTGTAATGAAAACATTGTAACTTGAAGAGTTTTCACACTATGTACTTGAGGTTTGCATACTGTACATTGTGTGGAAAATGTCCAGATCAAAGAGAATATTTTCGTAAAGATGAAATGTGAAGTTAGTTGTCTAAATTGGATCTGAGTAAAACCCAGACCTTGCCTCGTAACTAGTTACCCCCAGAGAACTTGCCCTAAAGGCGGAAACGCCCATTTCTGACCCGAGGATATAAAACATGTAAGTTAAGAATTAACATAGCAGACTAAGTGACCACGAGCTGCAGCCAAGGTTCATGTTAGTTGAAAACCCAAAAGCAACACGAGGTTGAAGAAGACAAAGGAACGTTTTTACAATCTATGCTACAGATGAGTAGCTGTGTCTAAGAGGGTGAAGTCAAGCAGGACCACCCGGTTACCACTCTCCAAGGAATCGTGTGTCTACACTGCTTTCATTCCCACGCTGGAACCATCCACAGGGCTGATTAGCCCTCCTCCGAAGACCCCTGTTCAGAGCGAGGGCGAGGAAACAGACCACTAAGAGAAAGGACACTGACATCGTGAGGACAAACAGAGAGTTACACCCGGTAACCGAAGACGTACTGTCATCAGAGAAGTCGGAACCCGGTCCACGAAGAGACACCCCATCGGAGACCTTCAACACATAATTACATCATTATATTCTAACCCATAAGAGCGGCAGTTCGGGGCAAGGTTAGGGTTAAAATAAGCATAGTTGACAAATGTACCCATTTGTTCTTTTCTCTCATGCACTCTCTCTCTTTCTCTCTCTTTTGAAATTCCCATTTTGTGTAACACGTGTCATATTGTGTTGGTCCGTTAGGGACCTGTTTCATTGTACTAAGTTCTAATCAATAGCCTAGACTGTGTGTTTGTGTATGTATATCTTATATTGTCATTTTAGCTTGTTAGTAAATAAATAATGAACTCAATTGGTGTGGTACGGATTTATTTAGTGAGACTCGGGTTTGTGCAGATTCCTGAATTATGCGCGTTCAGAATGAGACTGTAGAGGAAGTTGATTAATTAGCAACTGTTGTAAAATTGATATTCTGATATTCTTTGAGTTAATTAGGGAAATTAAAACTCAATAAAGCTAAAATTTTCCCATGGTGCCCCAGGTTAATGAGTTAATAATTACCCGATTAATTTAATCACCTAATTATAAACCGTTAATCATTCGATGAGCAGCAGTCGTCACATTAATCAATACAATGTTACGACAGTGCCTTGAATTCTAAATAAATCACAGACAGTGTCACCAGCAAAGCACCCCCACACCATAACACCTCCTCCTCCATACACATGGAAATACACATGCAGAGATCATCCTTTCACCCACACCGCGTCTCACAAAGACACCAAAAATCTCCAATTTGGACTCCAGACCAAAGGACAAATTTCCACCGGTCTATGCCCATGCTCGTGTTTCTTGGCCCAAGCAAGTCTCTTCTTCTTATTGGTGTCCTTTAGTAGTGGTTTCTTTGCAGCAATTCGACCATGAAGGCCTGATTCACGTAGTCTCCTCTGAACAGTTGATGTTGAGATGTGTCTGTTACTTGAACTCTGTGAAGCATTTATTTGGGCTGCAATTTCTGAGGCTGGTATCTCTAATGACCTTATTCTCTGCAGCAGAGGTAACTCTGGGTCTTCCATTCCTGTGGCGGTCCTCATGAGAGCCAGTTTCATCATAGCTCTTGATGGTTTTTGCGACTGCACTTGAAGAAACTTTCAACGTTCTTGGAATTGTCCGTATTGACTGTCCTTCATGTCTTAAAGTAATGATGGACTATCGTTTCTCTTTGCTTATTTGAGCTGTGCTTGCCGTCATATGGACTTGGTCTTTTACCAAATAGTGCTATCTTCTGTATACCCCCTTACCTTGTCACAACACAACTGATTGGCTCAAATGCATTAAGAAGGAAAGAAATTCCACAATTGAACTTTTAAGAAGGCACACCTGTTAATTGAAATGCATTCCAGGTGAATTACTCATGATGCTGGTTGAGAGAATGCCAAGATTGTGCAAAGCTGTCATCAAGGCAAAGGGTGGCTATTTGAAGAATCTCAAAAATAAAATATATTTTGATTTGTTAACACTTCTTTGGTTACTACATGATTCCATATGTGTTATTTAATAGTTTTGATATCTTCACTATTATTCTACAATGTAGAAAATAGTAAAAATAAAGAAAAACCCTTGAAAAACTTTTGACCGGTAGTGTATCTGTTGTGCTGACTTAGTCAGGCTTTAATTGAAGTTTGTCTACAAAATAATAATTGATATGTTGGATTCACCTCTCTATCTCACCCAACAATCAAAGTTAACGAATAAGACTAGGGCCTTCCGAGTGGCGCAGCTGTCTAAGGCATTACATCGCAGTGCTTGAGGTGTCACTACAGACCTGTGTTCAATCCCAGACTGTGTAACAACCAGCCATGATGGGGATTTCCATAGGGTGGGGTGGCTCATCGTGCTCTAGTGACTCCTTGTGGCAGGCTGGGTGCCTACAGGCTGACTTCAGTTGTCAGTCGAACAGTGTTTCCTCCAACACGTTGGTGCAGCTGACTTTAATTAGTAATGACTAATTACTAATTTGTAGAAAAACTGGAATTAAAGCCAGACTAAATCAGTGTCTCAACAGATACACAGATGGAACTAGCTAAGCAGAAGATCTCCTTCAAATGTTGATATTTGGTTGCGTTGACAGCCAAACACAATTTAATATCCAGTTTGTCTACAAATTCATAACTGAGATGTTGGATTCACGTCTCCATCTCAACCAAAAATCTAAACTTAAAGAATAAGACTAAATCTAATCTAATCAAACTTTAAATGCACTTTAAATAAAGTTTGATTGGATTTAGTCCTATTCTTTAAATTTGATTTTTGGTTGAGATGGAGACGTGAATCCAACATATTATTGATTAACTTGAAGATTAAATTTGAAATCAACCAAAGCTTGAAACCCTAGTCCTTGAATGTATTGTCTGTTTTTAGTTGAACCGGGGGTTGAATTGAAACAATGGCTGTTGATGACTTTGAAAATGCTATATACTCCTAAATACTATCATCGATGAAATATGATTTTTAAAGTATGGTTACATTTCATTTGCTCTGTTAAATCTACCCTTTGGATTGACTTCGATGGCAATAGTGAATATATTTAGATCTCTCAATAATTATTCTCACGATAGTAGTCAGTGACAAATATAAAATCTGGATTGGATCTGGTTAAAACCCTTGATGGGAGACTAAATTAATAGTTGTACATCAACTCTCCAGTAGGAGGTGCTGCCCAGATTATTTATTTTTTCTTCTGATAGTGAATATAACGTTGAAGATCTGACGTTGTTCAAAGGTACAAATGTAACATATTTGATACAAGGTTTGCCTATGTTGAAAATTGGTTACAACGATGACATAATCCTGCGGTTGAAATCTCACCCTCAAAACAACAGTGATTACAAATCCAATGTATTTCCCACGTAGATTCCATGCCACATGCTTACGCTGAAACAACAACTCAACCAGTTTGTGCTTAGTGGGCAGTAGTGTACTCTCTACTCCCAGGTTCTCCAGCCCTGCTGCTCTGCTGCCATGTTTGTTTTGGTCTGAAACCGGAGATGGCATGCAGTCCTCCCTCAGCCCACGTTACCACAACACAGCCCCTCTCTGCCCTCTCATTGCTCTCTCTCTACCCCCCCCCCCCCCCCTCCACGTGCCCTGCTGCAGGCACCTGCACCTTTCTCATGTGTTCTCTGTCCATCCCTCTCTCCCTCCAACTCTCATTGATTCTTATCTCTCTCACTCCTCCATCTCATGTCCTGTCCGGGCTTAACAATGTTATTATGTGTGTCACTGTCAAGCAGTGTTGCTAGCAAGGTGTACTCCATTAAGAATAGTGCTTGTGCTGTGCAGGCTGCAGTCTTTTCCCATTCAATAATACTGTGTGTAGTGGGTTGTCTAGAGCCAGCCAGGTCGGGATTGTGTAAGGAAGAAGGGCTGTACTTTGGCTTTGTTTGGCATTTGGAGACAGTGGGGTATGACTGCCATGTAGTCTTGACTATGCAAACCATGTACAGTAGAAGATTACTACACTGCTTCGAAATTCAGGGGAGATTTGTTTTGCACTCTGTTGTGAGATCCAATTGTGAGCTTTTCACTTTACCTTCTCTCCTTTCTCTCTCTCTCTTGTTCTTTCTCCTCTTTATAACAACATGTTATGTTAACAGTCATCTCTCCTGTGTCGTCTCCCTCAGGCTCGCCTGGCACTGGAGAGAGGTGCTCAGGCTGTCATCTTCGATGTCACCGACGACAACGACGCTGCTCTCGAGGTGAGGAATGGTGGAGACCGTCTGAGAGAGCAGAGGACAATGAAGTAGCATAGCCTGACCTGACCAAGAGAGACAAAATGGTTTTAGTATTACTGATTTATCAATGATTCATTTTCTGTCTTCCCCTCCTCTATCCATTGTGTGTCTTCCCCCAACACACACGTGTAGCTGCATGACTCTGACTCCCTGCCGCTTCCGGTGGTGCTGGTGAAGGCTGAGGATGCTGAAGAGCTGATGGGACTGGTTAACAAGAACGAGGAGGCAAGAGTCCGCATCGACATCAAAAAAGAGGACCCAAAATGGGTAAGGAACAGAATACACACATGCCGAATATCACATATTATTATTATTATATAATAAATACATTATATATGTTTTTATACATGTTTTCTATTTATTATATAGCCATATATTTGTATTGTATTTATTATTATTATTATATATATGCATATCAAGAGACACATAATGGAAGTTGTTAGTTACATTCCCTCAAAGGTCCGCTCTAAATCATGTCTCCCAATCTCTACTATGAAATAGTAATAACATCTCACTCTTTCTCTCTCTTTCCAGCCCCACTATGATGTTGGTATCTTGCTCACTATAGTCCTGGCTATTCTGGCCATTGTTTTGATCTTTGCCTTCCGGTACCGATGCAAGTCCAACAGAACCTGGGTGAGTCAGTCAACAACACATAGACTTTTCACAAGTCTCAATACTGAAGCCTTTATCTCTGCAAAATACAGCAATCTTAAGGTGGTTTAGGTCTGGGCCCGGTTGCATAGAACATCTTACTGTTTCCCTTAATGCATCATTTTCCCTTACCTAAGGAAATTGTTTAAGGGTGTTGCAGAGAGCCCCTCAAACCTTTCCTTAGGTAAGGGCATCATTTAAGGGTTTTACAGTAGTTTGAAGGAACATATGGCAGAAAGAGTCTCTGGTGACTATGGAGACGACCTGATTCACTGACTGAACATCTCATCAAAGAGATGCATTTATTTTGGGAGATCTCAAAATAGAATTTCTACATTCAAGACAGGTGAATCAAATTGATTCAGAAGATAAACACGTTTATGTTATTTACTTTTTTCTCAACTATTACTTTCTATCACGTCAAGTGAACCTAGAGTAGCTAGCTAGATAGCTAGCCAACAGCTTTGTAGCCATGGATTGTGCATTTTACATTGTTTAACTAAGTAGCTAGCTGGTGGATGTTTTCCTTTTGAAACCAGGGCTGAGGAAAGCAACATGTTGGATTCACCTCTCCATCTCACCCAAGAATCAAAGTTAAAGAATAGGACTAGAGCCTCCCGAGTGGCCCAGCGGTCTAAGACACTGCATTGCACAAATACTGTTTACATTGCTATCCATACTGAATGAAGCACTTAAGGGACCGCATGGACACCCTTAACTTTTTCACTTAATTTAAAGGGAAAATTCACCTTAATATGTTTTGTGCAACTGACTTAAAGTTAGGGAAACTTTAAGCAAAAATATAAGGGGAAAATTAACTTAAGATGTTTTATGCTACCAGGTCTTGTACTCTAACTGTCGACCAAACACAAAAGAAAGTGTCCACTGTATATACAGCTCGAACATACACCAGAAAACCCTCAGAGAGGAACAAAATGTGAACTTTGAGACATCTCAGTCAGTTCTGAAGTCCAGTTCTCTAACCTCCGTCCCACGCGGCTTGTTCCTCTATGACCACAGGACTCAGTCCATCAGCAGACCATGCGAGCCATCAGTCGTCTGGAGACGCGGACGTACAGCTCTCAGGGCTGCGGGGGCTCACAGCGCCACCGTGGGGGCTGGGGGTCTAATAGCAGCTCYAACTCCAGCCCCGTCTGTGCCATCTGTCTGGAGGAGTTCCTGGATGGACAGGACCTGAGGATCATCTCGTGTGCTCATGAGTTCCATAAGGAGTGTGTGGACCCCTGGTTGCTGCAGCACCGCACCTGTCCYCTCTGCATGCACAACATCATGGGTAATGACATCGCATGACCACTAGGGGACGCCTACAACAGGCCTTAGAATGGGGGAAGCACAAGACTACTTTACCCACTCTTGAGCACAAGTACATTTTTCCACAAAAAAATCCAGTTTTACAAACTGTGTGTGTGTAGTCTGTTTTACTGTGTGTGTTCCTATGCTCCACAGGTACAGAGCTGTCACGTCAGCCCCAGAGGAGCAGACTGCAGCAGACCCCCGAGCACAGCCAGGGTTTCCTGCACCCCCACGCCCACTCCTTCCCCCAGCACCCCATCCCCTTCTCCATGAGGCCTCACTACCCCCGTGGCCCCTCCGGCCCCTACCCCTCCCTGGGCCACTACAGCAGCTCCCCACCCCTGGACCCCCAGACCCTCCGCTTCCTCCCTAGCTGGCCTCTTGGCTCTGGCTGTGGATACATCCACCCTACAGAGGGCCCCGGGAGGCCTCACAAGGCCGGGAGCAGCTGTAGGACGGCAGGTCACCCTCTGGGGTCCCACTACGGCCCCGGGTCCCACCGCTCCTGCCACGCCTACCACTCCGGCTGCCCTTCCCAGCGCAACGCCTCCAGTTCCAGGCTCCACCACATCCCCTCCTTTGCTCCCCGCGCCTCCGAAGGGGGGGCCCATAGCCGGGGGGGCGAGGGAGGCAGCTGCTCTGGGGGGAGCTACCGGACGGATCGCAGTGGCTACCTGGCAGACGGGCCGGCCAGTGACTCCAGCTCTGGCCCCTGTCACGGTTCATCCAGTGACTCGGTGCTCAACTGTACCGACGTGTCCCTGCAGGGTGTGTACGGTAGCTGGTCCACGTTCCGCAGCTCCCTAAGCAGTGACTATGATCCGTTTGTGTACTACGGGCCGAGTTTGGGACGGACAGGCCGCAGGGACAGCATGGAGGCAGGGGCCCAGAGACCAAGGTCTCTGGACTCAGTGATGAACAGAGACAGAGGACGAGGGAGCCCTGAGGAGCAGCCAAAGGCTGTGTTTAGCCACGTCCACTACCACCGCCACAGACACCACCACTACGGAGAGGACGGGGAGCGGGAGCACGCCCAGGGACAGGGGCCAGGCAGGGGGTCAGACGAGGAGCAGGGGGCTGCTGTTGCTATTGGCTCTGGTACTGGTTCTCCCCCGGCTCTGGACAAGGACTTCCCAGTGTGCCCTCTGAAGCACAGCCCCTGTCAGTGCCCTAAGGCAGAACACACAGACAGTAGGGAGGCCCACGGCCACAGGATAGAGGGTCAGGACCATGAGCTTAGCCTCAGCCCCCCGTCAGGCCCTCCTCCTGTCCTGGTAGCACCAGCACCCTTAGCAGCCCCAGCCCCCTGCTGCCACCAGGACCACGGCCATGGAGGCCACCCCCACCGGAGGGCAGACCGGCTCGGCGGCTGTGTCCTCGACGGCCCCTCGGTGCTCTTCCACCAGAGCCTGGAACTGCAGGACGACTGTAGCATCCACATTCACTACGGCCAGGGCCCCAGCTACTGCTGCCCCCCGCCTGACCTGCCCATGCCTGTGCCTTTCATTCTGGACTCTGGGGGTATGGGGGCCCTAGGGGGCCTAGAGGACTGGGCCTGCTGTGGAGGGCCCCACCATGTAGTGTGGCAAAAGCGGGTGCAGCAGGCCCACTCTGAGCCCCAGTTGCTGGGGCCAGGGCTGGGGGGCCCTATGGACAGACCCCCGCCCCCATGCAGCAGGCGCCACCACGGTCACCACAGCCCAGCGCACGACCGCAACACAGACTTTTGTTTATACTGCCAAACATTACACAACAATCAGGGTGGGTGTTCAATCAGTCCTTATATTATAGCTACATGTGATGTGAACAGCTGCTCCCGTATTCTAACTTGAATGTGCTAGTATATTCTATGGCTCTATGTCACTTCACGTTTCCGCGATTCTTTGCGTCTCCACACCGCCGAATCAGCCGAATTGGAGGGAAGTTTAATTTAATTACATTTTGTGAAAGAAGGCAAGGAGAGAAGATGTGATTAATCGAGGAAAGATCATTTAGAAAGAGGCCCATTTGTGTTATTCTTCCTGTCATCCTGTGTGTCATGTGAGTGTCTTTCTCTGTGTTAGAGAGGTAAGTAAACCTATTGTCTGTTTCTCTCCCTCCAGGATCAGAGGAGGAGTCCGGTGTGTGATAACTAACTAACTCGAAAGGTGCATCCCCAAACTCACGCTGCTACGTACCTAGGAGCCGGAATGGACAAACACGTCATCGGCGGCCATCTTTCTCAAGTCTTCCAAATAATTCCACATGAAATACCTGCATTCAAACTACACTTCCCAGAATCCCCCAGTCAGTGCTGAGTTATATCTGTCAACAGAGATCAAAATGAGTTAGATTGTGATTATGTTGAACATTTGTTTCTTTTGACCATCAAATCAATGAAAACACAAGTCAAGTAGAGACCTGAAATTGCTCATATTCATTGTTGAATTTAAGTATGTCACAAAGGGGAAATTTGTTTTATTCTCTTCTGCCTTGTTGTTGTTTTGTTTTGTAAATTACACGAAGAATTCAATACCGACATGATATTACAAGTTCCCAGTTTGCCTTAGTGACCGCTAGGAATTCTCACTGCTCAGGACTTGAGCCTCGATTCACAGTACGAAACTCCCCTACTATTTCTCTCAGTAGAAATCACATGGACAAATTGGATATCTAATTCCTTGAGTGGTTAAGTACTTAATCGATTATATTATGAGGTACTACTCAGTAATACTTGATTTTCCCTCATTACTCCCATAGATGCTCAGTTGGAGGTTTCTTGCTCTTTCCAGCCTTCCTCAAATCAGATTCAGAAATGTGTTCCAGTGGCGTGTGTATCGCAAAGGTACTCAGAGCTACAGAAAAGAGCCTAGAAGCTTCTCTCTGGGCAACCTGCCCCATTGGGGGAAAACAGTTATTTTCTTAGCCGGCCTTACAAGAAGTGTGCATCCTGAGAGGTCACTAGAGGCTAGCATGGGGACATGTGTTGGTTAATTCAATAATGGCAGCTGCTTCCATCACATTTTGTTTGCTTTGTGTTTCGGTAAAAAAATGTAGTCTGTAATTTTGAACCAGATTCACTGAAATGTGTTATTATTACGAGCTATTTTAGTTTTGCTCATGTCATTTCTCATGTTGCCAGTGGTTACTTATTATGTTTGATCTGAGTGCTGATTTGGTGGCCAGTGAAGGAGGGAGGGGTCCACCAGACAAACCTGGGTTCAAACTGTATTTGCCATCTTTCAAATACTGTAGCTGTGCTTGATTAAGCTTGCCTGGCTCAATGGGACCAATGTAATCATCCCAAAAGTGCAAACCCCACCCATCTGGCATGTTCTCCAGTCAGGCTAAAATATGCAAATGCTCCAAGTATGTGAACAATTTCAAATACTATTTGAACCCTGGTAGGCCTCCAGAAAATCACACAGTGTGAGTGAAACTTTGCTCGGCTCAGGAAGGACATCCGCCATGTCTCCTGCTCTTCACCCCTGACCTTTAATCACATGTCCTAGTACACGACCCAATCAATGTCGACCTGCAAGGATATTCTCTCCCTTCCATTTCCCAAATACCAGCAGCTAAAGCTCAGTAAGGGTGCTCTTATCTTGGAACATTACAGCAAAATAGTATATACAGTGCATTCGGAAAGTATTCAGACCCCTTGACCTTTTCCACATTTTGTTACGTTACAGCCTTATTCTAAAATGGATTAAATAACAATTGTTCCTCATCAATCTACACACAATACCCCATAATGACAAAGTGAACACAGGTGTTTAGAAATTTTTGCAAATATATTAAAAATAAAACAGAAATACCTAATTTACGTAAGTATTCAGACCCTTTGCTATGAGACTGGGGGCTCCTGAGTGGCACAGCGGTCTAAGGCACTGCATCTGTGCTTGATGAGTCACAACAGACACCCTGGTTCGAATTCAGGCTGTATCACAACCGGCCGTGATTGGGAGTCTCATAGGGGGAGCACAATTGGCCCAGCATCGTCCGGGTTTGGCCGGTGTAGGCTGTCATTGTAAAATTAGAATTAATTCTTAACTGACTTGCCTAGTTAAATAAAGGTTAAATAAAAATATTAAAATACTCGAAATTGAGCTCAGGTGCATCCTGTTTCCATTGATCATCCTTGAGATGTTTCTACAACTTGAATGGAGTCCACCTGTGGTAAATTCAATTGATTCGACATGATTTGGAAAGGCACACACCTGTCTATATAAGGTCCCACAGTTGACAGTGCATGTCAGAGCAAAAAACCAAGCCATGAACTCGAAGGGATTGTCTGTAGAGCTCCAATACAGGACTGTAGAGCTCCGGGACAGGATTGTGTCGAGGCACAGATCTGGGGAAGGATACCAAAAAAGGTCTGCAGCATTGAAGGCCTCTAAGACCACAGAGTCCTCCATCATTCTTAAATGGAAGAAGTTTAGGACAACCAAGGCTCTTCCTAATGCTGGCCTCCTGGCCAAACTGGGCAATCGGGGGAGAAGGGCCTTGGTCAGGTTGGTGACCAAGAACCCGATGGTCACTCTGACAGAGTTCCTGCAGCACTCCACCAATCAGGCCTTTATGGTAGAGTGGCCAGACGGAAGCCACTCCTCAATAAAAGGCACAACAACCCGCTTGGACTTTGCCAAAAGGCACCTAAAGGATTCTCAGACCATGAGAAACAAGTTTCTCTGGTCTGATCAAATCAAGATTGAACTCTTTGTTCTGAATGCCAGGCGTCACGTCTGGAGGAATCCTTGCACCATCCCTACGGTGAAGCATGGTGGTGGCAGCATCATGCTGTGGGATGTTTTTCAGCGGCAGGGACTGGGAGACTACTCAGTAGTCGGAGCAAAGTACAGAGAGATCCTTGATGAAAACCTGCTCCAGAGCACTAAGGACCTCAGACGTGCGAAGGTTCACCTTCCAACAGGACAATGACCCTAAGCACACAGCCAAGACAATGCAGGAATGGCTTCGGGACAAGTCTCTGAATGTCGATCGAATATCTCTGGAGAGACCTGAAAATAGCTGTGCAGTGATGCTCCCAATCCAACTTGACAGAGCTTGAGAGGATCTGCAGAAAAGAACGGGAGAAACTCCCCAAATACAGGTGTGCCAAGCTTGTAGCGTCATACCCAAGAAGACTCGAGGTGTCACACCCTGATCTGTTTCACCTGTCTTGTGCTTGTCTCCGCCCACCGCCACCACCTGGTGTCTCCCGTCTGTCCCCATTATCTCCTGTGTATTTATACCTGCATTTTCTGTTTGTCTGTGGCCAGTTTGTACTACCAGGGCTCAGGCTAAGACCCAGATGCAGACACAGGATACATATAGTATGAGTATCAGAGCTTATTATAGTACAAGGGGCAGGAGGGGTCTGAATACTTTCCGAATGCACTGTACATAATTACTATGTAACTGGAGGAAAGTCATGATAATTCATAATTCATTCAACTTTGGAAACATACATTATTCACTACCTTGTAAAAAAATATATTGATTCAACGTACAATTATAAGGCAACCAGCTTCAATAGGATTGTGAGTTTGCTCAACCAAAATTGCATTGAGCAAACTCACAACAAATATTTTGTGGGAATTTTGTGGAGAATTTTTTTTTTTTTTTCACAGTGTACCAAACATTGACTTAACAAAGCTGTGGCCTTTTATGAACTTAAGTTAACTTAAATGGAAACCTGGTGAAACATCCTAGAAGATTATAAACCCTGGAAGAAAGAAAAGTCTTGAAATGTGTGTAGTTATATCCCCCAATATATTTTATTGCTTAGTGAAAATGTGAAAGGAGACTGCATTAAGACAGACAGTAAACATGGAGCCTTAGTATTTAATTGAATAAACCTATTGATCCCCAGACTATTTTCGAAAGAGCTGGAAGCACTTAAACAACCTTGTCTGATCTAGTAACACTCTGAATTTGTAATTGAGATAAGTCTGTCTATGCTATTTACTCCAATTGTGCCTTCTGGATTCATTTTTCAAAGGAGTTAGTTGTGGGATGTGCATTCACTACTTCCTGTCAATGGGTTGAAGTTTATTATGATATAAGATCAGCAAATGACCTAATACATTAAAGCTCTTGTTATTTTACCAAAGAAACACAGTTTTGAATGCATTCAACCTGTGCCTTTTATTCCTCTTCCATCAAACTTAAACCCAATTAAATGTGTTTTACCTAACAAGAGAAATCTGAAAATGAAATCGTATGCAGTCAAACAGTGGAAAATCATGGATTACAGCCCCATATATATCGATACCTCGTTTGTAATGTTTTTTGGAGACAGCTTCTCTTGCTAATACTCCAGGTTGTGTTTCTGTTATATATATTTGTGTAGAGAACAGTCCTATATAGCCTGGTTAAACCAGACTGAACACTGCACTCACCATTGTTTCCCTTGAAACAAAGGTGAAACATTGCAAAACCTGTCTGGATTCCAGGCTACAGTTCCCTAGCCTTAGCTGAAATGACTAAATCACAACCAACCAGCACTGGAATCCACAACCAACCAATATTTTTCAGTAAAAACTGAAAGCAAGGTAAATCAAGGCACTATAACTACGCCAACGACCAGAACAAGGAAATATAAAACTTTAAATAATCAAACATCTCTGAAATGTTTGGGGCGATTTTATTATCCCCTTTAGGGTCGTTTTTTGTTTGTGTTCATTGTTTTGTTTTTTAACGCATAATGAGCTGAAACTGCCTTTTTTCTAATAGAGCACAATCCCGATAGAAATTGAAGGGATCTGTCAGTATATTTTGGATACTTTGTGTACAAAAAGAGAAAGAAAAAAACAGAAATGAAATAAAGTGTTGTATTTTATATATAATAGAACATTTCAATATGGTGATATGTCACTAATATATTTATTTACTAATATATTTATCCATTTTTGTCCAGGTCCTGAAAAAGAATGCATGGTTTCTGTATAGAAACGATATCTATATGAAACTAAGTGCCATCACAGATGTATCAACATGGCTTCATTCCAATTATATGCAAATAAATTATTTTGAAATAAAACCTCTGGTGCTGATTATGGTCTCAATTTTATGATCTTCATCTTCAAAATGAAGTATTTATCTGACAAATCTCATTGTAAGACTTGGTCATTCCATTTCCAGTCATACATAATTTCTATCAGAAGTATCATGTTGGCACTGGCAATTATGTAATTGACAAAAATACCAAACTTTGAATTATGGTTCTTACCTTACAAAGGTCAAAGATGGAAAGCTGGTGCATGTTATCACAATGATTATACAATGAAGAAATATCAAAGATTGCTTTTTAATTGCTTTCAACAACTTGTCCCATACATTTCTCAAAATAGGTGCCAAATCTCTTAGCAAAGCTAAGAACATGCAGTAGAACATACAGTGGCAAGAAAAGTATGTGAACCCTTTGGAATTACCTGGATTTCTGTATAAATTGATCAGCAAATTTGATCCAATCTTCATATAAGTCACAACAATAGACAAACAGTGTGCTTAAACTAATAACACACAAATTATTGTATTTGTCTTGTCTATATTGAATACATAATTTAAACATTCTCAGTATAGGTTGGAAAAAGTAGGCTAATAACTTCTCCAAAAGATAATTGGAGTCAGGAGCCAGCTAACCTGGAGTCCAATCAATGAGACGAGATTGGAGATGTTGGTTAGAGCTGCCTTGCCCTATAAAAAAAACACTCACAAAATGTGACTTTGCTATTCACAAGAAGGACTGCCTGATGTGAACCATGCCTCGAACAAAAGAGATCTCAGAAGACCTAAGATTAAGAATTGTTGACTTGCATAAAGCTGGAAAGGGTTACAAAAGTATCTCTAAAAGTCTTGATGTTCATCAGTCCACGGTAAGATAAATTGTACATAAATGGATAAAGTTCAGCACTGTTGCTACTCTCCCTAGGAGTGGCCGTCCTGCAAAGATGACTGCAAGAGCACAGCGCAGAATGTTCAATGAGGTTAAGAAAAATCAGCTAAAGCCTTACAGAAATCTCTGGAACATGCTAACATCTCTGTTGACGAGTCTATGATACGTAAAACACTAAACAAGAATGGTGTTCATAGGAGGACACCACTGAAGAAGCCATGCTGTCCAAAAAAGACATTGCTGCAAGTCTGAAGTCCGCAAATGTGGACCTGGATGTTCCACAGCGCTACTCGTAAAATATTCTGTGGACAGATGAAACTACAGTTGAGTTGTTTGGAAGGAACACACAACACTATGTGTGTAGAAAAAAAGGCACAGCACACCAACATCAAACCTCATCCCAACTGTAAAGTATGGTGGAAGGGAGCATCATGATTTAGGGCTGCTTTGCTGCCTCAGGGCCTGGACAGCTTGCTATCATCGACGGAAAAATGAATTCCCAAGTTTTATCAAGACATTTTGCAGGAGAATGTAAGACTATCTGCCCGCCAATTGAAGCTCAACAGCAGATGGGTGATGCAACAGGACAACGACCCAAAACACAGAAGTAAATCAACAACAGAATGGCTTCAACAGTAGAAAATACGCCTTCTGTAGTGGCCCAGTCAGAGTCCTGACCTCAACTCGATTGAGATGCTGTGGCATGACCTCAAGAGAGGAGTTCACACCAGACATCCCAAGAATATTGCTGAACTGAAGCAGTTTTGTAAAGAGGAATGGTCCAAAATTCCTCCTGACCGTTGTGCAGGTCTGATCTGCAACTACAGAAAACGTTTGGCTGAGGTTATTGCTGCCAAAGGAGGTTCAACCAGTTAATAAATCCAAGGGTTCACATACTTTTTCTAACCTGCACTGTGAATGTTTACACGGTGTGTTCAGTAAAGACATGAAAATGTATACTTGTTTGTGTGTTATTAGTTTAAGCAGACTGTTTGTCAATTGTTGTGACCTAGATGAAGATCAGATCAAATGTTATGACCAATTTATGCAGAAATACAGGTATTTCCAAAGGGTTCACATACTTTTCCTTGCCACTGTATTAACTCAGCTTCATTGGTGTAGCCATACAATCATGTTGTAATATTAGTTAGAAATGGCGAGGTTGCCCCTGGCATCTCAATGCACTCGAACAGAGACTTGAATTTTCCTGCCCCGAAGCCCTGTGGTGGGAAACACACACGGGTCCAACTCAGTCAATTAATGAAATGTATTTATAAAGCTCTCTTTACATAACCAGTTAATTCAAAGATCTGCCTTGTTATGTGTAATGGCTCTTGGATGTACTCACTGACAGCTTTTGTAAAGGATAAGGTCTTTGCTTTGGCTTTATTGTCTTTTGATGTTGAATTATTGAGACCAAGGCTAAACACTTAAATACTCTCCCAGGGTTTTATGTTCAAATGCCAGCTTGCCTCACAACACAAGTTTAACTTATGAGCTCCAATTAATCATGAAAATATTTAAAAGTGTAATGAAAAGATCAAGACGGCAAAGACCAAGAAAGTGTTGGTGGTTTCTCCCACAGTTCCTTTGGTGTGGTGTAGATAAATGTTTTCTAGTTTCAGGCATAACCAATCCACATCACTAGACTGAAATGCCAAATCATGACTGATGGAGCCTGTCCTAACAGGTACTGGATGGGGGCCTCGGTTAGAAAGTGCCACAGGCTGAAACCCGATCCAAAACTTTATCTCAGTTCCAGCTCTCCCTGCTACAGTTGGTCTTTAATCTGCATCTGTGATAGATGTACCTTTACAACTCTGGGTTGAGTTGTGTTCGCCTTGGGTAGGAGCCATGAACAGCTTTTAAAGGAATACTTTGGGATTTTGGCAATGAGGCCCTGTATCTACTTCCCCAGAGTCAGATGAACTCATGGTCGTGGAAATAATTTCTATGTCTCTGCGTGTGGTTTGAAGGAAGTGGCTAACTAGCACTGGCGCAATTGCTAACTAGCATTAGTTCAATGACTGGAAGTCTATGGATATCTGCTAGAATGCTAGCAGATACCCATAGACTGCCATGAAATTATGCTAACGCTAGTTAGCATTGGCTGGCGAAACTGCATCTAACTTCCTTCATTCTGGACAAGAGACATAAAAATGTTATCCACGAGTTCATCTGACTCTGGGGAAGTAGATAAAGGGATTCATTGCCAAAATCCTGAAGTATCCCTTAAGGCCGCATTGTGATCAATGTGTTAATGGTTTTATGGACTTACAACCCACTGGGCACAAACTGGTTGAATCAACGTTGTTTCAACGTAATTTGTCAATGTATTGTGACATGGAATCTACATGGAAAATACATTGTATTTTAAAAATATCAACTGTTGTTTTGAATGTGAAATTTTAACCACAGGATTATGTCGAATTTGTAACTATGAAACAATGTCAGATCTTCAATATTATATCCACAATCAGAAAAAATTGGTCTGGGCAGTATTTTGTGATGGAAATGTTTCTGTTTGTGCTTTTCTAATAACCAATCACAGGGAAGAGAGAGAATACATGTTATAATCACCAACAATGATAAGAATGAGATTGGGGCATGAGACTCATAATCTCAGGGTCGTGGGTCTCCCAGGCGTTCAATCAGTCACTTGCATGAACACAGAAATTGGTTATTTGAAAAGCACAACAAAACAAAAAAAATCCATCACAACTTCCTACTGGAAAGTTGATCTATCTACAGCTATTCATTTGGTCTCCCATCCAGCCTAGCTTTAATATTTGTCACTGACTACTACCAACCAATATGCTATCATGAGAATGATTATTGAGAGATCTCTTAATAACTAAATACGGTGCCTTCAGAAATGATTCATTATTCAATAATTTGGTTGTGCACACCTGCCATCATCGTTACGCCACCTGCGCTCATGAGACTCACCTGAACTCCATCACCTTCCTGATTACCTCCCCTATATATCTGTCACTCCCTTTGGTTTTGTTCCCCAGGTGTTATTGTTTCTGTTTATATGTTTCATGTCTGTACACTACTCTTGTTTTGTTCCATGTTCGTTTATTTATTAAATTCACTCCCTATACTTGCGTCCTGATTATTAGCGTACGCGTTACACCTAGTCCTTGCCGATGACAAGTATACGCATGCAACCACCACCATGCTTGAACATTTGAAGAGTGGTACTCAGTGATGTGTTGTGTTTGCTCCAAACATAACGCTTTGTATTCAGGACATGAAGTTCATTGCCACATTTTTTGCAGCATATATAGTATTTTTTTTAAACAGTACACTACACTTCCTATGCATCATGTAAATACTCTAAAACCGGTTCATCTCAATATCTAATTTCCTTCATCTGCATTGATCTGATAAACACAGGATAAGTGTAGTATTTCATCAAATGAGAGACTTAATTTCAAGCAGTAGAGAATGTGAGACACTTTATTGAAAGAAGTTCATTATCCAAGTGTTATAAATACATAATACATGCATTATACATATTATAATTTTAATATTATAAATACAAGTTCAATCTGTACTTCAATGCACATCTGGTGTGCATTATAAAAACAGGAAGAAAGAGGTAGTAAGAGAGGTGTAAAAGACAGAAAGGGAAAGAGGTAAGAACAGAAGAGCAGGGAAGACAGCATATGATTAATGATTTACAGTGTTACCCTAATATTCTTTCAGTTCATCACAATTACATAATAGTGTCTCTAGTGGTGTCTCCTAACCAGCCTTGGGCTCCCAGTCAGCCCAAAAGTTATTTTAAGAGCAGGTGAGGTGGCGATGACTGGACTGGGGGTTGGCATCCTCTCTCACATCAAAACATACGTGCAGACGAGAGACAGATGAGAGCATGTTTAAGCCTTGTGTTTTTTTAAATTCTAACACAGTCAGTCATCATAATCATCAGGAGGTGAAACTGACCATGGATCATTAACTCTGGGACTACTACTGTACATCTCTATCTGAATTTCAATGTAAAGCATCTCTTTAATAATACTTCCTGTTGACCCGACCAAGTGACCTCTCACCTCTGATCATGCTGTGCCCTCTATATAGCCAGTTCAGATGCGGGAGGGGTTCACCGACACAGCTGATATAACCTAGAGGATTTAGGGAGAAGGGGAGAGAGGGATGAAGTGAAGGAGAGAGATTGTTATTGAGAAAATAAGGTAGTTAAAGAGACAGTGTTCAACAGGAATCTGTGTGTGTGGCCTCACCTGGTGTTCACACTAAGTGGCTGCAGAGTACTTTATGCTAAAAAACATGCACACTAGGACAAACAATATAGCGTAGTTATAGAAATAATTAAGTGTCTTACTATTCTCCATGGTTGGCCCTCTCGCCTATTCTTTGAAGGTGTAGAGGAGCCACAGTTATACACCTGAGCCTGCTTACTGCACAACACAATCTATCAATCATGTGAGGACAGACGCTGGGAGACGAGAAGCAAGTACAGGGTGTGAATATTTAATAAATAACGGACATGAAACAAAACAAGGACAGCGTCTGGACAGGGGGAACAAAACGACATTAATGCAGACACGGGGAAGAAACTGAGGAAATGACAGATATAGGGGAGGCAATCAATAAGGTAATAGAGTCCAGGTGAGTCCCATGAAGCGCTGATGCGCGTAACGATGGTGACAGGTGTGCATAATGATGGGCCGCCTGGCGCCCTCGAGCGCCAGAGAGGGGGAGCGGGAACAGGCGTGACCAATCAGATTGATACATGAGTGTGTAGGTGTGGGTTTTAGGGTGTCTAATTGTTCTACATTTTTTCAATATGGGTGACTTAAAAATAGCCTGTTTTGTTTTTGCACAGACATCCCACCCTTACCTAAACATTACCCTCACCTGAGAAGTAGAAAAATCAAAGGAGAGAAACTGGGAATTGAATAACTGCAGTTGACACAGCTAACTAAATTGAAGAATAATATTATTGTAATGTGGATGACTCCTTTGGTTGTGCATAGTGCAGTCTATGGTGTTGCCAGTGAACAGCACCCTCTTCAAAGAAGTAGGAGGTGAAGACCTCCCGCACACGGAATGCCTCTCTTGCTGCGTTGTTGGACCCCATCCTTGAAACATCCTGCAGAGCAACAGACTTCTCCTCTGTCACATGGCGGCAAGCTGCAGATCCCCTCCTGGTCCTCGTGTCCATCCTTATGAAGTTATGCAGGACACATGTAGCCGATATTTCTATAGAAGAAGCCCATTATTATTCTCAGCTTCTTAACTCCTCAATATGCTTTTTAAAAGACAGATTTTCATATATACAGATGCCCAGATATTTTGAAGCAGGGACACGATCAATATGGACACCATCCAAAGTACATGTGCTTAAATCAGTTATTTTTATGCGCTTATATTTATGCGCTTGTATGCCGATGACACTGTTGTGTATGCTATTGCCCCCATGGTTAACTAGGCTCTATCTGAACTACAGTCTGCTTTTATTGTATTACAAAATAACATGTACTTAGTTTTACCTGCATTCAATACTAATTTGATTGTATTCTGTAATACAATAAAAGCAGACTGTAGTTCAGATAGAGCCTAGTCAACCTTGGGGGCAATAGCATACACAATAGTATCACTGGCATACAAGTGCATGTAAAATGTTATATTGTTTGTCACGCCCTGACCGTAGAGAGCTTTTTATGTCTCTATTTTGGTTTGGTCAGGGTGTGATTTGGGTGGGCATTCTATGTTCCGTTTTCTATGACTTGTATTCCTGTGTGTTTGGCCGGGTGTGGTTCTCAATCAGAGGCAGCTGTCTATCGTTGTCTCTGATTGAGAACCATACTTAGGTTGCCTTTTCCACTGACGCTACACATCCAAGTATATCGGACCAAATTATGAAAGACAGGAATTGTACTTTTGAATTCCGTAAAGTAAGTGTGGAAGAGATGAACATTTTATTGTTGTCTATCAAAAATGACAAGCCACCAGGGTCTGACAATCTAGATGGAGAAATACTGAGGATAATAGCAGACGATATTGCCACTCCCATTTGCCACATCTTCAATGTAAGCCTACTAGAGAGCGTGTGCCTTCAGGCAAGGAGGGAAGCTAAAGTCATTCCTCTACCCAAGAACAGTAAAGCCCCCTTTACTGGCTCAAATAGCCGACCAATCAGCCTGTTACCAACCCTTAGTAAACTTCTGGGAAAAAATGTGTTTGACCAGATACAATCCTATTTTACAGTAAAGAAATTGACAACAGAATTTCAGCATGCTTATAGGGAAGGACACTCAACAAGCACAGCACTTACACAATTTACTGATGATTGGCTGAGAGAAATTGATAATAAAATGATTGTGGGGCTGTCTTGTTAGACTTCAGTGCAGCTTTTGACATTATTGATCATAGTCTGCCGCTGGAAAAACGTATGTGTTATGGCAGAACACAGAGGGTGTTCTTTAATGGAAGCCGATCAAATATAATCCAGTTAGTATCAGGAATTCCCCAGGGTAGCTGTTTAGGCTCCTTGCTTTTTTAACGACATGCCACTGACTTCGTGTAAAGCCAGAGTTTCTCAACATTATACACGTCAGCTACTACAGCGACTGAAATGACTGCAACACTTAACAAAGAGCTGCAGTTAGTTTCAGAGTGGGTGGCAAGGAATAAGTCAGCCCTAAATATTTCTAAAACTAAAATCATTGTATTTGGAACAAAACACTCACTAAACCCTAAACCTCAACTAAATCTTGTAATAAATAATGTGGAAATTGAGCAACTTAAGATGACTAAACTGCTTGGAGTAACACTAGATTGTAAACTGTCATGGTCAAAACATATTAATGCAGTAGTAGCTAAGATGGGGAGAAGTCTGTCTATAATAAAGCGAAGCTCTGCCTTTTTAACAACACTATCAACAAGGTAGGTCCTACAGGCCCTAGTTTTGTCGCACCTTGACTACTTTTCAGTTGTGTGGTCAGGTGCCACAAAAAGGATTTGCAATTGGCTCAGAATAGGGCAGTACGGCTGGCCCTTGGATGTACACAGAGAGCTAATATTAATAATATGCATGTCAATCTCTCCTGGCTGAAAGTGGAGGAGATATTGATTTCATCACTACTTTTATTTATGAGAGGTATTGACATGTTGAATGCACCGAGCTGTCTGTCTAAACTACTGGCACACAGCTCGGACACCCATGCATACCCCACAAGACATGCCACAAGAGATCTCTTCACAGTCCCCATGTCCAGAACAGACTATAGGAGGCACACAGTACTACATAGAGCCATGACTACATTGAACTCTATTCCACATCAAGTAACTGACGCAAGCAGTAAAATTAGATTAAAAAAACAGATTAAAAAAACACCTTATGGAACAGTGGGAACTGTGAAGCAACACAAACATTGGCACAGACACATACATACACACACACACACACACGCACACACGCACACACGCACACACACGCGCACACACGCGCGCACTATACATACACATGGATTTAGTACTGTGGTAGTGGTAGTGGTGGAGTAGGGGCCTGAGGGAACACAGTGTGTTATGACATCTGTGAATGTATTGTAATGTTTTTTAATTGTATAAACTGCTTTAATTTTGCTGGACCCCAGGAAGAGTAGCTGCTGCTTTGGAAGCAGCTAATGGGGATCCATAATAAATACAAATACAAATGAACATGAATATACTGAGGAGAAGAATACATGCAACCCCCACTGTTTTCTACCCATATCAGAAGTTGTTGATTGTATTATTCTTAACTTTTGTCAGAACGAGGAGTACAACATCAACTGGTATGTGTGGGTGGTCATGTCGACAATTACATACTTTTAAATCAGAGTTCATATTATGGTTGCTTATTACACAATACCCAGTCACAGCCATGTATCCCACTGCTGGCTTGCTTCTGAAGCTGAGCAGGGTTTGTCCTAGTCAGTCCCTGGATGGGAGACCAGATGCTGCTGGAAGTGGTGTTGGCGGGCCAGCAGGAGGCACCCTTTCTTCTGGTCTAAAGAAATATTGCAATACCCCAGGCTTGTGATTGGGGACTATTCCCCGTGTAGGGTGCTGTCTTTCAGATGGGGTGTCCTGACTCTCTGAGGTCACTGAAGATCCCATGGCACTTATTGTAGGGGTGTTAACCCTGGTGTCCTGGATACTTTTCCAATCTGGCCCTCATACCATTACAGTCACCTAATCATCCCCAGCTTACAATTAACTCCTTCACCTCCTCTCCCCTGTAGCTGTTCTCCAGGTTGTTGCTGTATATGTGTTCATAGTTAAATTAAAGCTCTGGTCTTGGTGTGTGTGTCAGAGAGAGAGCCGGACTGGTAAAATAATGTCAGTGTGGGCCACCATTTAAAAAAAAACAGTGCAGGAAGATGGTGGACTGAATGTAGTTATGTAGAGCACTTCAAGATAAAAATGTAATATTCAATATTGGTAATTTAGACAAAATATTAGCACTACAAAATCTGGTGGGTGATAACCTTCAATCTGGATCACAAAACAAATCATAAGACTAGAGAAACTAGAAAAAAAGCAACACCCAAACATGACGGAGTAAGACAGGGGAACCTATTTCAAAACAAAAACGTGAATCTTCTACAGACACAGACGATTTAATACCACCGGGAATGGTAAAGATCGAAATCAATCTGTTAAAATCAATAAATGACAAACTGGGTATAATTGAATTAGTCAGTTGAAAAGAGTTGAAGGCAAGCCTCGAGATGAGTGATGAAAAAGCTGCGACATTGGAGAAAGACACAAACCAGCTAAAAGGGACAGTCAATAAGATTGAAACCAAAGTTAATAAACTTAAAAAGGAAAACACCATTCTGAGAGAAGCCTTACTTGACTAGATTCATGAGAGAGAATCTGGTACTTACAGGTATCCAAGAGAAAGAAGAGTTCCAAGAGTTCCTGAATCTGTAGTTAGAGAGTTCCTCCTTACAGTGCTTCAGATTCCATGCGAAGCTATCGACAAAATCCAACTCGAACGTGTACACCGCTTCGGACAGAGAGGGCAGAGGTAAAGATAAAATAATGGTTAAAAGCCTGGGTAAAAGACTTGCTGGGACCCAAATTGGCATGAATGACAAATTTCCGAAGGAAATTGCAGAACAGTGTAAAGTTCTGTATCCAATTTTCAAGGAAAACAGATTAAAAGGGAAACGATTAGCTCTCGTCATCGATAAACTATATATTGATAACCAGTTGTTCAGAGACACAAAGACTACTCCATGGCTATTTTAAAAATTACAACGTTTTTATAGACGAGGATAATAAAACCCAATTCTAGCCCGGTTATGGATTGTAATAATCCAACAAAAAATATAGCTTTTCTATATATCAACAAATATAACTAATTGGAACACAAAAGCACTAATTCAACATGGTGAAGATAAAAACTCAGTAAACAGAATGAACAAGTATGTGTGGATGGTGTGGTGTGTGTTTTTTTATGTTTGGGAAAGTGTGGCGTTGAGTGAGAAAGAAAATGGTTGCATATCCCAGAACCAATGTATTGCTGTGAGCGGGGGTTGTGAAAGAGCTTTCATTGTTATTCAGATGATGGATATACTTTTTATAATGAATCTTATTTATTTATTTATTATCCTATCATGGTGGAACAGCGTTTTAAAATAAACTATACATTTAGCTTATTTACTGTCCTATCATGGGGAATCATGGGGAACTATCATGGGGAACTATTTTTTTAAATTATACATCTAATTTATTTATTTATGATCCTATATTGATGGAACGGTCCACAACCCTATACCCTAGACACCCACCTGAATGACCCAGATACTAAGGAGAAGTCCCTAACTGTTTTATGGGCTGTCTGTATGCAGCCAAAATGAGGTCAGAGACCTAGAGCAGCACTGCCCCCTCAAGATTCTGAGCCTGCTTGGCAGAGTTGGTCCTCCAAAACCAAAGCCCCCTAAAGGGAGAGCATAATATACAAGGAAATTCTCAAATCTGCTAATGAGAACCTTGACAACCTTGTACCTAGCCGGTGGGGATTCCAGTGGGGTGCCCCCACCCAGGCAGTGGCAGTGCTGGCAACACTAGCTGCAGTAACCCATGGGGAAGGGGTCACACTCGGACATTCAGAGAGGGGGTATATTATTGTGGCCCTGGTGGCACAAAATCAAAAGTCTGACCACATAGAGATGCTTGGGAATATGGCCAATACGGGGGACTGTGTTGTGGGTGTTTCAGAGGAAAGGGGTACATTTGACCTCCATCATCTAGGACGTGACAATGGTTAATAAAATCTCCCCATTTCTGCCCAGTTTTTTGCACAGTCTTGCAGGCCTTCTCATACAGCTGCAACTGTATATGCATTCGTAAATCAAGACCTTTTTGATGGCTATATATAATACAAATCGAGGTGAGGGCGATGGAAATGCATTTGGCTGTTGATCTAATTCTGTTCTGTAAATGGCACTGTGTGCTCTTTTCGAAGAATGAATCCCAGTCTCTTCAGGGCTATGGGATACGTGGGTCGAGGGTGGTCTGCCGGGCATTGGGATGACAACCCAACCTGGGATGAGGAGGGCTTTTAGAGGGTGGAATAGTGGGGACCAATTGGAGGTTTACTTAGTAGCAATGCAAATATCATGGTACAGCTATATACAGTAGACAATCAATCATGTTGCTTTTTAGTGGTACGTTTACAAACATATATTTTGATAAATAGAATTGAAAGTTGTGTCTCATTATGGTAAGTGGTGAAATAAATATAGCCAGTTATAATTGTAATGGCTTAGCAGATAATAAGAAAAGACGATCAGTATTTACCTGGCTAAAAGAGAAGGAATATAATATCTATTGTTTACAGGAAACTCATTCAACAATTTTAGATTAAGTTTTGTGGAAAAACAACTGGGGGGCTAAATATATTTCTCCCATGGGCAAAGAAATTCAAAAGGGATGAATGTATTAATTAACAGTAATTTTGATCCAAATGGGCAAATTGTCCAAACAGATCATCAAGGTAGATTGATTATTTTTAATATGTTATTGGACAATAAACAGATGGCTTATTAACCTATACAGTCCAAATAATGATGATCCAAGCTTCTTTGAAAATATATATAAGAATTTATAGGCCCTACACCCAAACAAGGGCACTGCGTTCATCCACCTCTGGCCTGCTCGCCTCCCTACCTCTGAGGAAGTACAGTTCCCGCTCAGCCCAGTCAAAACTGTTCGCTGCTCTGGCACCCCAATGGTGGAACAAACTCCCTCACGACGCCAGGTCAGCGGAGTCAATCACCACCTTCCGGAGACACCTGAAACCCCACCTCTTTAAGGAATACCTAGGATAGGATAAAGTAATCCTTCTAACCCCCCCCCYYAWAARAGTTAGATGCACTATTGTAAAGTGGTTGTTCCACTGGATATCATAAGGTGAATGCACCAATTTGTAAGTCGCTCTGGATAAGAGCGTCTGCTAAATGACTTAAATGTAAATGTAAATGTAATTTAACAACTCTAAAAGCAACACTAGTCTCTGTTATTATGGTGAGAGATTATAATACGGTCTTAATTACCTCTATGGACCGAAAAGGAAATCACACTACAAACTATCACCCTCAGGCACTTAAGGAAATCATGAATGTCATGGATATATTGGAATTAGTGGATATATGGAGGCTTAAATACCCTGACCCAGTGAGATAAACATGGCGGAGGCTTAATCAAGCTAGTCGTCTTGACTACTTTCTTATGCCATTCTCTCTGGCACCAAAAGGTTAAAAAGTGTTGGTAGGGGACAGAATGCGGTCGGATAATCACATAATTGGCATATTTGAAGGTAGGCCTTGAAATACATCCACAGGTACACCTCCAATTGGCTCAAATGATGTCAATTAGCCTATCAGAAGCTTCTAAAGCCATGACATAATTTTCAGGAATTTTGCAAGCTGTTTAAAGGCACAGTCAACTTAGTGTATGTAAACTTCTGACCCACTGGAATTGTGATACAGTGAATTATAAGTGAAATAATCTGTCTGTAAACAATTGTTGGGAAAATGACTTGTGTCATGCACAAAGTAGATGTCCTAACCGACTTGCCAAAACTATAGTTTGTTAACAAGAAATTTGTGGAGTGTTTGAAAAATGAGTTTTAATGACTCCGACCTAAGTGTATGTAAACTTAAACTTCAACTGTATATGTATGTACGTGTATGTATAGGGATATATATATTTACCCCCAAAATATATTGGGGATTGGAAATGATGCAGACAATTACATTGATGGAAGCAACAATCTTTCCGCAATATTAAGGTGATCCACCCCTGTAAAACAATATTTAAAAAATATATAATTAAAGTCACAGATACTTCAGTCACAAAGCATAGCCCTTGTTAAATTTTTCAAACAATGGATGTTAATAAAATACAGGTAAATGGGCTCAACACTTCCCAGATGGCTGGCCCAATCTTTCAGTGTTTGCCAGGCGTTGTCATCATGTCTTCAAAACCACATCTCCTTCCAGAAGCCTCTTCTGCTTAATTAAGGAGGAGTGTTCAGTCCTTGTAGGCTGCACCATGAACCATGACATTTTGTTAGATAAAATCCTTTATCCCACAAAGTCTGTTTAGTTGGCGCCATCAATTTAAGTAATCCACTCGTTCAACATGCAGAGAAAGGAAACCATAAATCTACCCCTAAACTTTGTTTCAACAAGTCAAAATACGTGTCTATTTACTCCTCAGATACCCTAAAATGTAATCAAACTATAATATTTCTTACAGAAAGAAGTATGTTCAATAGGAAACCAATTTTAGCAGGTGCGTCTTGTCTTCATGGAGCGCGCAAACACGAATTTCCAAGACTCTGTCCCTGTACTAAAACTGATATTTCTTATTCGTTTTGGAAGTTACAAGCCTGAAACCTTGAACATTGACTGCTGACACCCTGTGGAAGCTATGGGAATTGCATCCTGGGAGCTAGAATTGAGTATACCCTTATACTTGCCATTGTAAGAGCTTGGTCTCTCAAAAAAAGAAGTTCTCGTTGGTTTTTCTCCTACCATATCTTTTGTGTTATATTCTCCTACATTATTTTAACATTTCTACAAACTTCAAAGTGTTTTCTTTCCAATGGTACCAATTATATGCATAACCTGGCTTCAGGGCCTGAGCAACAGGCAGTTTACTTTGGGCATGTCATTCAGGCAGATATTGAGAAAAAAGGGGCCTAGCCCACACACTCTTCATTGAAACTAACGGAGACGCTGTGAGTCGAGAAACAGGTGCAACGTTTAATAAAACATGAAACGAGGCAACATAACAGTGGCGTTTATGCATGAACAATACTGACAGAGGAAGGAACCCAAGGGAGTGACAGATATACGGGAGGTAATTAGGACGGTAATGGAGTCCAGGTGAGTTTCATGATGTTCTGCAGGTGTGCGTAATGATGGATGCCAGGTGTGCATAATGATGGATCCCAGGAACGGTGGTTAGTATACCGGTGGCGTCGAACGTCGAACGCCAGAGGGGAGGAGCAGGAGTAGACGTGACATAAACACTCTCTTAGCTGGTGAATAGTGGCATAACGATAACATGATTGGCATATTCAGGGTCCATATTCACATAGCGTCTCAGTGCCGGATTACCGAATGGGCATGCAGGGCAAAAGCCCCTGGGCCCCCAACGTCCAGGAGGCCCCCAACCAAAAAATTGAAATTAGCCCTAAAATAACAACATTTTCTCTTAGCCTCATGACAAAATGTGTAGAATAGCATAATAAAACTTCTAATTTTTTCAACACAAAATGTGTCCAGCCCTGTCATTTATTCATTATGATTTAAAAGGCAAAACTGATCCTAGATCAGCAGTTACTCTGACTGAAATGCTTGTGTACACAGGCTCTATTATTCATCATCTGATGGATGAACTGGCTGGGGTGAGGTTCAGTGGAGGCTGGTGGGAGGACGGCTCATTGAAATGGAGTCAAACATGGGGATTCAAATCAAATCACATGGGTTAGCAGAAGTTAATGCGCGTATAGTGAACAGCTTGTGCTTCTAGTTCCAACAGTGCCGCAATATCTAACAAGTAATCTAACAATTCCACAACAACTAGCTAATACACACAAATCTAAGTAAAGGGATGGAATAAGAATATGTACATTTAAATATATAGATGGGCCATGACCGACCGGCATAGACGAGATGCAATGGATGGTATAAAATACAATATATTCATCTGGGATGAGTAAGATATGTAAACATCATTATTAAAGTGGCATTAATGAAGTGATTAGTGATCCATTTGTTAGAGTGGCCAGTGATTTCAAGTCTGTATGTAGGCAGCAGCCTCTCTGAGCTAGTGATGGCTGTTTAACAGTCTGATGGCCTTGAGATACAAGCTATTTTTCAGTCTCACGGTTCCAGCTCTGATGCACCTGCACTGACCTCGCCTTGAACAGGCAGTGGCTCGGGTGGTTGTTGTCCTTGATGATCTTTTTGGCCTTCCTGTGATATCGTGTGCTGTAGGTGTCCTGGAGTGCAGGTAGTTTGCCCCCAGTGATGCGTTGTGCAGACCGAACCACCCTCTGGAGAGGGTATGGGTGGTGCAGTTGCCGTATCAAGCGGAGATACAGCCCGATAGGATGCTCTCAATTGTGCATCTGTAAAGGTTTGTGGGGGTTTTAGGTGACAAGCCAAATTTCTTCAGCCTGCTGAGGTTGAAGAGGCGCTGTTGCGCCTTCTTAACCATACTGTCTGTGTGGGTGAACCATTTCAGTTTGTTCGTGATGTGTATGCCGAGGAACTTGAAACTTTTCACCTTCTTCACTGCTGTCCAGTCGATGTGGATAGGGGTGTGCTCCCTCTGCTGTTTCCTGAAGTCCACGATCATCTTCTTTGTTTTGTTGACGTTGAGTGAGAGGTTATTTTCCTGACACCACACTCCGAGTGCCCTCACCTCATCCCTACAGGCTGTTTTGTCGTTGGTGGTGATGAAGCCTACTACTGTTGTGTCGTCTGCAAACTTGATGATCGAGTTGGAGGCGTGCATGGCCACACAGTCATGGGTGAACAGGGAGTACAGGAGGGGGCTGAGAACACACCCTTGTGGGGCCCCAGTGTTGAGGATCAGCGAAGAGGAGATGTTCACCACCTGGGGGTGGCCCGTCAGGAAGTCCAGGACCAATCGCAGAGGGCAGGGTTGAGACCCAGGGCCTCAAGCTTAATGATGAGCTTGGAGGGTACTATGGTGTTGAATGCTGAGCTGTAGTCAATGAGTAGTATTCTTACATACAGTAGGTATTCCTCTTGTCCAGATGGGATAGGGCAGTGTGCAGTGTGATGGCGATTGCATCGTCTGTGGATCTATTAGGGGGGTAAGCAAATTGAAGTGGGTCTAGGGTGACAGGTAAGGTGGAGGTGATATGATCCTTGATTAGTCTCTACCTTTGACTTCTTGGGTACAGGAACAATTGTGGCCAACTTGATGTGGGGACAGCAGACTGGGATGTGGGGACAGCAGACTGGGATATGGAGAGATTGAATATGTCTGTAAACACACCAGTCAGCTGGTCTGCGCATGCTCTGAGGATGTCACTAGGGAGGCCGTCTGGGCCGGCAGCCTTGCAAGGGTTAACACGTTTAAATGTCTTATGTCGGCCACGGAGAAGGGGGGGGGGGGGGGGGGGGGGGGGGGGGGGGGGGGGGGGGGGGGGGGGGGGGGGCGCAGTCCTTGGTAGCGTGCCGCATCGGTGGCATGGTATTATCCTCAAAGCAGGCAAAGAAGGTGATTAGTTTGTCTGGAAGCAAGACGTCGGTGTTCGTGACGTGGCTGGTTTTCTTTTTGTAGTCCGTGATTGCCTGAGACAATGCCACATTCGTCTCGTGTCTGAGCCGTTGAATTGCGACTCCACTTTGTCCCTATACTGACCCTTTCACTTGTTTGATTGCCTTGCGGAGGGAATAACTACACTGTTTGTATTCGGTCAATTCCCGGTCATCTTTCCATGGTTAAATGCGGTGGTTCGGTTTTGCGCGAATTCCGCCATCTATCCACGGTTTCTGGTTAGGGTAGATTTCAATAGTCACAGTGGGAACATCTCCTATGCACTTCCTTATAAACTCACTAGCTGAATCAGCGTATAAATCTATATTATTCTCTGAGACTACCCAGAACATGTCCCAGTCCGCATGATCAAAACAATCTTGAAGCGTGAATTCCGATTGGTCAGACCAGCGTTGAAAGGTCCTAGTCACGGGTACATCCTGTTTGAGTTTCTGCCTATAGGAGGGTAGAAAGAAGGGCAGGGGAGGGCCTTGTATGCATCGCGGAAGTTAGAGTAGCAGTGATCCAGTGTTTTGCCAGCCTGGGTACTACAATTGATATGCTGATAGAATTTAGGTAGCCTTGTTCTCAAATTTGCTTTGTTAAAATCCCCAGCTACAATAAATGCAGCCTCCGGATATATGGTTTCCAGTTTGCATAGAGTCCAGTTGAGTTCCTTGAGGGTTGTCGTGGTGTCGGCTTGGGGGGGATATACACCGCAGTGACAATAACCAATGAGAATTCTCTTGGGAGATAATACGGACGACATTTGATTGTAAGGAATTCTAGGTCTGGTGAACAGAAGGACTTGACTTCCTGTATGTTGTTACAATTACATCATGAGTCGTTAATCATGAAACATACAACCCGCCCTTCTTCTCTGAGAGATATTTATTCCTGTCGGCGCGACGCACAAAGTTTCCCAGTGGCTGTATTGACTCCAACAACATGTCCCCAGAAAACCATGTTTCCGTTAAAAAAGAGTATGTTACAATCCCGGATGTCTCTCTGGAAAGCAACCCTAGCCCTAATTTTGTCTACCTTGTTATCTAGAGACTAGGCATTAGTGAGTAAAATACTCGGAAATGGTCGGTGGTGTGCACGCCTTCAAAGTCTGACCAGAAGGCCGCTCCGTCTATCTCTCCTGCGAAGACGTTGTTTTGGGTCAGCCTCTGGAAACAGTTCGAATGCCTTGGGTGGTTCGAACAAAGGATCCGCTTCGGGAAAGTTGTATTCCTGGTTCTAGTGCTGGTAAGTTGACGTCGCTCTGATATCCAATAGTTCTGTACATAATAACACTTAAGATTTTCAGGGCTAACAATGTAAGACATAATACATAAAAAAACAAAATACTCATCGTTTTTTAAAGGACTAGAAACGAGGCGACCCTCTCTGTCTGCACCATCTTGATTCCATATGTTTGATGTGTTTGATACCATTCCATTTATTCCAATACATCCATGTTAATGAGCCCATTCTCTTTTAGCTCCTCCCACCAGCCTCCACTGGTGATGTTATTATCTAAGAACCTTCCTTGGGGTGAGGTTATTCATCTGAGAACCTTTCTTGTATCACCCATCTCACCTCTAGATGGAGCTGTAGCACCATCTTCACCCATTCATCTGAGAGGACAAACACAAAGAACCTTCTAGTCTAGTCCTTCTACAAAGCAATCTAAATCTAATGTATCTATGATTTCTGAGACACTAAGAATGTATATGGACTGTTCACTTTGTCTCAAATACTGAGTGAAAGGCTGCCTCATTGCTTCATTCAAAAACAGGTTTGGTCAGAGTGATCTTTCCATTGGACACCTCACTTTTAACACCCAATGAAGATAAATAGCTCTCAATTTACATTCTCAGTAAAATTACTTTTACCCCTGGCTGAAACAATGAAACAGAAAGACGTCTATCTCTTTATCTCATTAAATGGAATTTAGGCCTATTGCGCAAATTTGAGCTTAATTCGCATTAAAAAGTGGGTTAAGGGAAGGAGGAGAGTTGTGATTAGCCAAGCTGTGAGAGAGGGTCAAAGGTCCTAGGCTGGTAGTATACTTAGAAGTGAGGTGAAGGGTTGTATGACTGTTGACTAGTACGCTTTTGAGCTTTTGAGGTCAGAGCAGGCGATTAGAGGCGAAGGCCACAAGAACAAAAATAGCGCCAGGCCTTAACTACCATGCTCAGTGCTGTAAACATAGGGAGTGACAATGTGTCAGTCTTTGACTGTTGGCACACACACATGTTCATGTGTCTTGACTAGACTTGACTTGACAGAAGAACACACCTCTTTACGTACTACTTTTGCAGCTTGTCTGTTTGATTTATTTAAATACAAATCAGAATGTAAAGTCCATCACATACAGGTGACAAAGTCATATGACATGATTGTGTGTGTGTGTTTTGCCTCATATTAATGATTGACTTGTTGTCATATTCAGTCTCTCTCTCTGATGTTCCTCTTTTGTTTTATCTTATTCACTGGATCTCAATGACGACATTGAATGACATTAGAACATCCAAATGGGGTCTTTATGACGACCAATATGAAGATTATACTCTATCAGCTGGAGTAAGAATTGGATTAGATGCAATAGATTCAAATGAAGTAACGACCGCTTTAACAAAGCTCCCCATGACGTGCCATAGCATGTGATCAGTTTGTGCTGCGCTGTGATTTTCTATTGGCCCCCCATTTCACTACCATGGCACTTGCCGCCTCTGATGCCACGTTGTGACCAGCAACATTCTAGATGCACCGATCTGGCTTGATTGGCTTTGATCTGGGTTTGTGCGCGCCATTCACGTTGCTTCAAAGCCTTGTTTACCTGTTGTAAGATATCATTGGCTGCGCCTATAATCCAGTCTAATGCTACGTTCATAACAACTCGGAACTCGGAAATCTATGACTTCCAACTTCAAGACAACTGGGAACTGGGAAAAAAACTAGCTCTGACTTGGAAAAATCGCTTTGAGTGGTCATCCAAGTCAGACTTCCTGACTTGACGATCACTGACTTAATGATTTGACCTTGTTTTTTCTGAGTTCCCAGTTGTCTTGAAGCACCATTACCTAATGTAGCTGTAGCAGGTATAAAATAAACTCCTGGTATCTATAGAAACTGGAAGCATCTGGTTTTCAGGCTTCCCCCCTTCCTCTATGCTTTTCCCTAAGCTTCTGGTTTCTATCGACCCTGCTGTGGGTGTTATTGGTATGGATTACAGACCAAGAACTTTGTCAGGGTCCCTTCACTCAAGCCATGAACTAACCATCTCCATCTTAGGAGGATGCAGCTTTCAAAGACCTGGCCTCTATTGGTTAACCTGTCATGATATATCGCTTGTTTGTTTTTTGCTTTTGAAGAGCTTTGAGATTCTATGAAAAATGTATTAAAAATATAATTTATTATTATTATTGTTATTAAAACGTATGGATCCTCTCAGACCATTGGTCAAAATATAGGCTTTACCAAAGATTATCTATTAAATTGACAAGATAGTCCTCAAAGATGGAAGGCAGGCGGGAGGAGGCGAGATCAGGTGGGACCATTCTAGCCAATGAGAGGGTAGATACAAGTGTGGAAAAACAGGCACAACTCCAATATAAAGTGATTTTTTTCAAAGTTGCCAAAATGCCACGTGTCTACTTATATCTGTACTTTCGAAACAACCTACTGTAGCCATTGCAAAACGTATATTCGATGAAATAAGTCTCACGTAACAAATTATCTCTCATTGACCTCCATTCAAAAATTCCTCACTTCCTGGTCTTATTTTCGTGGACAGATTTTGGGGGGAGTAAACCAATCATGTATATAAACCCTGGATTGCTAATGCTATGTTTTGGCCTGTGAGAGGTTTTGAAGCCACTGGTCGGTCACATTGGCACTCCTCAGAAGAAGCAGTCCTCCATAGGAATGAATTAAATTATACAGTATTTCAATTAAATGAAATAGGACAAAGGACTAAATTATATGTAGGGATATTTAAGTATTTATTTGTTGTAGTGGGGACAGTAACTTTAGTACTTAAAACTTCTTATGGCTGAGATCCCGTTAACGGGATCAACTTGACAACAGCCAGTGAAAGTGCAGGGCGCCAAATTCAAACAACAGAAATCTCATAATTAAAATTTCTTTAAACATACAAGTATTTTACACCATCCAGCCACAGTGTCCGATTTCAAAAAGGCTCTACGACGAAAGCACACCAAACGATTATGTTAGGTCAGTACCTAGTCACAGAAAAACACAGCCATTTTTCCAGCCAAAGAGAGGAGTCACAAAAAGCAGAACTAGAGATAAAATGAATCACTAACCTTTGATGATCTTCATCAGATAACACTCATAGGACTTCATGTTACACAATACATGTATGTTTTGTTCAATAAAGTTCATATTTATTTCCAAAAACCTTAGTTTACATTGGCGCGTTATGTTCAGTAATGTTTTGCCTCCAAAACATTCTGTGATTTTGCAGAGAGCCACATCAATTTACAGAAATACTCAGAAATGCTTTGATGGTGTTAAATGGGAGATTTGTACAGGGTAAAAAGGATCTTGAAGAAGGAAGGCTATCACTCCATTTTTCAACGCCATGCGGACAGCGCTTAATTGGAGCCAATTTCCTCCTACAACAGGACAATGACCCAAAGCACACCTCCAAACTATGCAATAACTATTTAGGGAAGAAGCAGTCAGCTGGTATTCTGTCTATAATGGAGTGGCCAGTCACCGGATCTCAACCATACCGTACGTAAGAAGTGCCCATCAAGCCAATCCAATTTATGGGAGGTGCTTCAGGATGCATGGGGTGAAATATCTTCAGATTACCTCAACAAATTGACAACTAGAATGCCAAAGGTCTGCAAGGCTTTAATTGCTGCAAATGGAGCATTCTATGACAAAAGCAAAGTTTGAAGGACACAATTATTATTTCAATTAAAAATCATTATTTATAACCTTGTCAATGTCTTGACTAAATTTCCGATTAATTTTGCAATTCATTTCATAGGACATTTCTAAGTGACCCCAAACTTTTGAACGGTAGTGTATTTTTTTAATGTTTAGCTCACATAAAATAGCCTAATAAAGTATGTTATATGCTTTAATAAAATACACGTGGCAAAAACAAATGTAGACATTACTAAATGCATTTCTATAGCTTCCAAAATATATTTTTACAACGGTGGGGAGGGCCAAGATGGAGGTGTAGTGGCTTCATAACAGTTAGTCGTCTAGTATATATATAAATCATTGGAGTAAACCCTCTCACGTCACCTCTTCCTCTCTGGCCATAGATACTGGAAATAATGACGAGATGCTTGTGGAAACGTTCACACGGATAATTTTTGTGTTGCATTATGGGGATAAAAATTGTCCGACATGTGGAATGCATGAACAAAAATCATGTGATCAAAGGTCCTGAAGTTTTGACTGCAGTCAACTGCAACTTTCTGCAGTTGCTCTTCACCAGCTTCATCCTGCCTACATTGTTGGGGGCTCTACTGTCAACCAATCACTAGGGTGTTTTTGTTTGATCCGCGCGAACGTGACCAAAGACCTGACTGAAACAGGAACCAACTTTTCCGCAATTCATGTAGACAGTGGATATCACAGGAGGTTGGTGGCACCTTAATTGGGGAGGACGGGTATCCTGGTAGTGGCTGGAGCTAAATGTGTGGAATGGTATCAAATACATCAAACACATGGTTTCCAGGTGTTTGATGCTATTCCATTAGCTCCATTCCAACCATTATTATGAGCCGTCCTCCCCTCAGCAGCCTCCTGTGGTGGATATGTACAAATTAATGTGATATTTGAAGCTCTCTCACCAATTGATTGTAAAATGTACACACATATATTTTCAGTTTGTGAGTGAGTGATATCGGGGTTGGAGATGTTTATTTCGACATTATAAAGAACAACTTTTATAAACAATGGCAACCCTGCGATGTTCCCATGAGCTTTGCTTTTGGAAAACCACGTCAGTGCCCGATGTTCGGCTGTCGCAGATGCACCTCCCCCGACTTCACTCTTAGACTTTTGTTTACAGTCATTTGCTTTCACCTTACCACTCAAACGAGCCCTGTGTCTTCGCTCTAACAATGGGATTTGTTGTCCACAGAGTGGAATGGAGGGCTGTCAAGCGCCAGCCTATTCCTCTCTTTAGATACATCTCTATCTTTGAATACTTAAAAAAAAATATTCGATAAGGGGTGTCAATTGCCTGTATTCAATGGAAAGTCAGATCCTTTGCTAGCCTCATGAATATGCATGGGCCATCTCGAAATTCAACAGCGACAACTCTGATATAAACTGTTTTTTCTGAAAGTTGCCAGGATGTCATGTGCATCACACATATATCAGTAACAACCTAAGCATTACGAAACTTCTTATTAGATCAAATAAGCATTACATATCAAAATAGCAGTTCATTTTTATCTTGACCAATTCGACACTCTCTCAATGGACATGTCCGAGAGCATCAAAACCGTGATATATCATAGGTAAATTGTGACTGACTAATCTACAAACAATAATGAGTTGTTATTTATGATACAAGATCAGTCAGTCAGCAGTCGCCTACACTGTCGGCTGCAATGTCAAACAAGCCCATTGCCACCCAAAAACTCCTCACTTACACATTAATGATGATCTGCTTAATGTGGGCAGATTTTGGGCAGAGTAACCCCGAGCTCCGACTGGGAAAAAACTTTTTGAACGGTCATCCAACTTAGAATTCCAAGTCTCGAACTCTGGGCTCTTTCTAGAGGTCCACCTTCCAAAAGAAACATTACTTTTGCAGATTGGTCGAAGGTGAGTGATACTGAGAGGATTCTTGTGAGTAGGTAGAGACCAAGAGAGAGTTCTTGGACGAATATGTGCTTCAGTAAGGAAGGCATTTTAGCATTAATAGCCATGGTTGTCAATTGTACTGCAGAAATTGATCGGAAGTCACAGAAAATAAAACTTGTGGCGGCTGAGAAATACTTGGGATTGTGAGGATTTACTGCGGAACAGTAGAGTGGTATTGTTTTGTCCTCTCAGACCATTGTTCTTGAGTAAGATTAGATAGGATTAAATTGTGGAATGGGGTGGTGATTTTTTTTTTATAGAGGGCTAATAGTTGGGAAGGCAATTTTCCTTTTCCCCCAAATGTGTATTACCGTATCAACAATTTAATGTGGGTATGCGTGAATGGCCTCACACACGAGTACAGTAGGCAGAGCTGTATGCACCTGAAAGTTGGATGCGATCCGCCAACCAAATCTTAAAGAAGAAGAAAAAGAAGAAGATTGGTAGAAAGGAGGCGTCACAGCGAATGAGGAAATCGTGGAGTCTACTGAGTCACGGTTGTATCAGTTGATTCTTTTTGAGTGAGTAGCTAACCTGATAGTTTTTTATTTTCAAAATAAACCAACATGTAAATATTTTTAAGTATTTGCATTATGTTGCACGGCTTCTGCAAAATATGCCGTATAGTACCTACATGTTGACATGTGTCTGCCTTTTGAACAGTCCACTTCGTAATCTCGTGCTAGAAGCAATTGTAGTCGTCTCCCCCTAGTAGCTGGTGTGTTTGATGGGTCACCACCACTCTTGCTAGCTAGCCAGCTACATTGGTTAACGATACTAGCCAGCTCCTAGTTTTCATACAACACACGTTCTGCCTTTGGCACCTGTTTGGTTACACCACTTTGTTTTTGGTTGTGTGCAACACGGTGTGACCATTGGGCTAGGCATTTAGCTGTCAAACGGTGCTGTTTAGCGTGCTTTTATATGCTTTTCTAGGCTAGTTAACTTGCACGCTAATGTCAATTTTAAAGACCATGTCACAGCAAAGGAGTCTCCGAAAAACGCAGCCAGGTCGCTGATGAGCTGTCGGTGACGCAACATTATCTAGCTTGTCTCGAGGGGTGGCGAAATGTCATATACCAGATCATAATAAAGTAACGTTAGTGACTTTGCACTATGGTTTATGTATCATGCTAAATAGCTAATTTTAGTATTACTTTAATATTAGCACCATGTGCCAAGCTTCTCTGCCCCTCCCGAAATGTCAAGGGAGTATGCTGGTGTGTATAGCTACAGATTGTATGCCAGAATGTGATATAACCAAAGATTGTTCGTGTCAATTACTGGCGTTTAAATGAATGCCCCATACAAACCACCAGCATAGATTTTAACTAACCTGTTCTTGGCGATACTTTTTGCAACAAATCTAGAATGAAGAAAGTATCTTTGAAATGTCCGTTTCTAGTTGCAGGTTGGTTCTACAAAAAACAGCGAAAACGCTGAAAATATCAGATATCGGGCCAAAAATGTCATATCGGGGCATCACTAGTATAACCCTTATCGGTCGCTCCGACATTTGCAACATTGTAATTTGATCTCCAGCTGTTCCATAGTAAGGAGACGGGATGAGATAGACTGCTCTCACCACTCAAATCATGAATCAGCTGGCATCATTTTTATGGATATGTACAAAGAAATGTAAAACTAAGTCTTTCCAGCTTCTTGCCTAGTTAAATAAATGTTACACACGCCACACTGACCCCAAAAAGTTATTTTGTTATTTTATTTGACTTAGGACCTGAATATGACTACACGTCACATAATTTAATGCGGTCATTAATTTAAGTAGTTATTATACATTGATTACACTATCACTCGTATTTCATATGTCACAACCATTCATCGATACGTATGCTATGATGCTGGTAGAGTTGTATTGCACACCTACAGTACTGGTCATAAAAAAAAGCTAGCTCATGGATGCAAACAATGTTCTTCCCCAAACACATAGCAAAACGACATCTGTTTCAGTAGCTATAGTTAGCTAGATAACTATAAAGCCTGGTGTCATCTAAAATAACCCTCATTTATAAAACAGTACTTATTTGATTAATGGTGGTCGAACCCATCTATGTGAAGCTAGCCACAATAAGGATCAGCCACAATAGTGGACTTTGCGATTAGCCTTCAAAATAAAAGTATGGCATAATTCTACTAGTTGTATGCATTTGCATCACTGTCAATGACATACATTTATTTTGAAGGCAAACTGCAAATTCCACTATTGTGCCTAATCCTTATTGTGGCTAGCTTCACAGCATATAACCCGGTCCGGTCGAGCATCACTAGCCAGATGAAGCTAGCTGGCTGCTTATAACGTTAGCTTTGGGCAACAGGGTTAAGTAGCTGGATAGCTATTTTTTCAATTCAATATCAGTTCAATTTCAATAGGTGAACAACAAGTGGCAACCTAGCTCATACTTACTTACAAGGATTCCCAAATCATTACTAAGAATAATGAAAATGTCTGCAGTATCTACTGGTCATTGTTTTCAGGCTGGTTGTATTGGCGCTAGCTAGGTACCAAGCTAAAGCTAGCTACCCCAGAAGTTGCGGTCAAACAAATGATGCTCTATTAACAACGCGGTATTGTAAACACATCGTTCGTGGCCGGTGTTTGCAGACATTTTTGTACAGCTTTGACAGTGCTACTGTATCTTTTTGACACGCAAAGACCCAAACGGCGTTCCATAGTATGTATGTATTATGTATGTCGTGAAGCTAATAGCAGTGACGCTATTACTGTGTAACTCCGGTAGGGCAACATATGAAAAATTATTTTAAAAAATAGTCCTGTACAAGGTATTTCCATAGCTGGTAAAGAAATTATTATAAGCCAGCTGGCTGATGATACTACACTTTTTCTGAAAGACGCTAACCAAATTCCCATAGCGAAAAATGTGATACAATCCTTTCCCAAAGCGTCTGGTCTATACCTTAACATTAATAAATGTGAACTCATAGCTGTCAAAGATTGTGTGACACCTTCATATTATGGTATTCCAGTAAAAGAAGAACTTACATATTTAGGCATAACCATTACAAAGGATCAGAAGTCTAGAGGCGTACTAAATTTGAACCCTCTTATTAAAAATACTCAGAAGAAGCTAAATCAATGGCTACAGAGGTACTTATCTTTAAAAGGTAGAGTCCTAATAACCAAGGCCGAAGGCATCTCTAGACTAACATATGGCGCTCTATCTTTATATCTTGACAATAAAATAAGCAAGGAGATAGACCAGATGCTTTTCAACTTTCTTTGGAGAAACCGTATCCATTACATTAGGAAAACTGTTGTAATGAACACTTATGAGAATGGTGGACTGAATTTTCTGGACTTTACTACTTTAAATAATACTTTTAAGATCAATTGGATAAAACAATTCCTAAGAAGACCCACTTCTTCTTGAATTTTATTCCTCATCATGTCTTCTCTACTTTTGGTGGCCTTAACTTCATGTTGTTTTGCAATTATAATATTGACAAAATTCCAGTGAAACTTTCTGCTTTTCATCGGCAGGTTTTCTTGTCATGGTCCTTAATTTATAAACATAATTGTTATCCACACAGATATTATATATGGAATAATCGGGATATATTGTATAAAAATACTTCTTTGTTTTTAGAATGTTTTTAGAATAATATCCTATTAGTGAGCCAACTGGTAAATGCAGAGGGTCTTTTAGTCAGTTATAAGGAATTCCTATCACTTTACAAGGTCCCTGTAACAACTAAAGATTTTGCAATTGTTTTAGACGCCATTCCCTCAGGTGTTGCTCTGTTATTCAGGAACGTGTCAAGACCTGACCCTCAGAACCTACCTTCTATTGACCCTGTTGCCTCATCAGTAGGAAAGATTTGTTTCTCTTTTGGTCCATTCAACAACAGAGCGATACGAACCTTGTTTCAGCAGGATGTTGTATCTATACCTTATGTCATGCCTTATTGGAATGGATTTATTGATAATATCTGTTGGAAAAAAGTTTGGATGTTGCCACAAACATACCTACTTGTTAACAAAATTAAGGAAGTTTCCTTTAAAATTATTCATAAATATTATCCTGCCAACCACTATATGAAGACGTTTAAGGAAAACATCAACTCAAATTGCTCCTTTTGTAATGACCACCCAGAAACAGTGTTGCATCTTTTTTGGCATTGTATACATGTAAGAAAACTGTGGCAAGACATCAGTAGATTTATAATTGAACACATTTATTAAGATTTTACACTATTGTGGAGAGATGTACTGCTTGGATTCTTTACATACGATAAAAATAAGCTGAACATTTTTATGTAATTCATTTCATTATTCTTTTGGCCAAATTTCATATACACAAATGTAAATTGACTAACAAAAAAACACATTTTCTTACCCTACAAAAAGAAATTGAACTGTATTTTAAGACAGTTAAATACTCTACTAACAAAAAAGCTGTTAGAATTGTAAGTGTATGTATGTCCCTTAAGGTCCTTGTGTAATTGTAATGTGATATTGTACCCCCTAGCTCGATTGTCCATTATATACACTGCTCAAAAAAATCTGAATGAATGAAATATTCTTATTAAATACTTTTTTCTTTACATAGTTGAATGTGCTGACAACAAAATCACACAAAAATTATCAATGGAAATCAAATATATCAACCCATGGAGGTCTGGATTTGGAGTCACACTCAAAATTAAAGTGGAAAACCACACTACAGGCTGATCCAACTTTGATGTAATGTCCTTAAAACAAGTCAAAATGAGGCTCAGTAGTGTGTTGTGCCTCCAGTGCCTGTAGGACCTCCTAACAACAGCCTGGGCATGCTCCTGATGAGGTGGCGGATGGTCTCCTGAGGGATCTCCTCCCAGACCTGGACTAAAGCATCCGCCAACTCCTGGACAGTCTGTGGTGCAACGTGGCGTTGGTGGATGGAGCGAGACATGATGTCCCGAGATGTTGCTCAATTGGATTCAGGTCTGGGGAACGGGCGGGCCGTCCAATAGCATCAATACCTTCCTCTTGCAGGAACTGCTGACACATCCCAGCTTCATGAGGTCTAGCATTGTCTTGCATTAGGAGGAACCCAGGGCCAACTGCACCAGCATAGTGGTCTCACAAGGGGTCTGAGGATCTCAATCTCAGTACTAATGGGCAGTCAGGCTACCTCTGGCCGAGCAACATGGAGGGCTGTGCGGCCCCACAAAGAAATGCCACCCACAACATGACGACGCCACCGCCAACCGGTCATGCTGGAGGATGTTGCAGGCAGCAGAAACGTTCTCCACGGCATCTCCAGACCTGTCACGTCTGTCAACTGTGCTCAGTGTGAACCTGCTTTCATCTGTGAAGAGCACAGGGCGCCAGTGGCGAATTTGCCAATCTTTGGTGTTTCTCTGGCAAATGCCAAAACGTCCTGCACGGTGTTGGGCTGTAAGCACAACGCCCCACCTGTGGACGTCGGGCCTCATACAACCCTCATGGAGTCTGTTTCTGACCGTTTGAGCAGACACATGCATATTTGTGGCCTGCTGGAGGTCATTTTGCAGGGCTCTGGCAGTGCTCCTCCTTGCACAAAGCGGAGGTAGGTCCTGCAGCTGGGTTGTGCCTCCTACGGCCTCCTCCACGTCTCCTGATGTACTGGCCTGTCCTGGTAGCGCCTCCATGCTCTGGACACTAACGCTGACAGACACAGCAAACCTTCTTGCACAGCTCGCATTGATGTGCCATCCTGGATGAGCTGCACTACCTGAGCCACTTGTGGTGGGTTGTAGACTCCGTCTCATGCTACCACTAGAGTGAGAGCACCGCAGCATTAAAAGTGACCAAAACTCAGCCAGGAAGCATAGGAATGAGAAGTGGTCTGTGGTCACCACTGCAGAACCACTCCTTTATTCGGGGTGTCTTGCAATTGCCTATAATTTCCACCTGTTGTCTATTCCATTTGCACAACAGCATGTGAAATTTATTGTCAATCAGTGTTGCTTCCTAAGTGGACAGTTTGATTTCACAGAAGTGTGATTGACTTGGAGTTACATTGTGTTGTTTAAGTGTTCCCTTTATTTTTTTGAGCAGTGTATTATTAAAGAAATGCTTTACATTGAAATAGAGATGTAGAAGTTCCAGAGTTAATGATCCAAGGTCAGTTTTGCATTTCACGTCCTGATGATTAAGATGACTGACAGTGTAAGCATGATTAAGCCTTGTGTTTTTTTTTAATGTATTCTCCATCTGTCTCTCGTCTGCAGGTATATTTTGATGTGAGAGAGGATGCCAACCCCCAGCCTCGTCATCACCACCTCACTCGCTCTTAAGATAACCTTCGGACCAACTGGGTGCACAAGGCTGGTTAGGAGACACAGCTAGATACACTATTATGTAATTGTGATGAACTGCGACAATAAGTTTAGTAGCACTGTAATTCAATAATCATATGCTGTCATCCCTGCTCCTCTGTCCTTACCTCTTTCCCTTTCTGTCTTTTATACTCCCTCATACCTCTCTCCCCACCTCCTTTCTTCCTCTATTTTTATAATGCACACCAGATGTGCATTGAAGTAGAGATTGAACTTGTATTTATAATGCATGTATTTATAACACTTGGATAATGAACATGTTCAATAAAGCGTTTCACATTCTCTACAGGTTGAAATTAAGTTTCTCGTTTGATGAAATACTACACCTATCCTGTGTCCTCAGATCAGTGCAGATGAAAGAAATTATATATGGAGATTAACCGGTTTTAGAGTATTTACATGATGCATAGGACGTGTAGTGTACTGTTTATGAATTACAAATCTGCCTTTAGTTAGTTAAATCATGTGTCTATTCTATTGCATAATTACAATGTGTAACCATTGATGTCCCAGGACCAGGATTGGTAACACTGTTGAAGTTAATAATTGTAATACATACAGTACCCGTCAAAAGTTTGGACATACCTACTCATTCCAGGATTTGTCTTTATTTGTACTATTTTCTACATTGTAGAATAATAGTGAAGACATCACAACTATGAAATAAGACACATGGAATCATGTAGTAGACAAAAAAGTGTTAAACAAATTAAAATATGTTATATTTGAGATTCTTCAAAGTAGCCACTCTTTGCCTTGATGACAGCTTTGCACACTCTTGGCATTCTTTCAACCAGCTTCATGAGGTAGTCACCTGGAATGCATTTCAATGAACAGGTGTGCCTTGTTAAAAGTTAATTTGTGGAACTGCTTTCCTCAATGCGTTTGAGCCAAACAGTTGTGTTGTGACAAGGTATGGGTGGTATACAGAAGATAGCCCTATTTGATAAAAGACCAAGTCCATATTATGGCAAGCACAGCTCAAATAAGCAAAGGGAAACGACAGTCCATTTACTTTTAGACATGAAGGTCAGTCAATCAAAATGTCAAAAACTTTGAAAGTTTCTTCAAGTGCAGTCGCAAAACCATCAAGCTCTATGATGAAACTGGCTCATGAGGACCGCCACAGGAAAGGAAGACCCAGAGTCTTCATTAAGTTCATTAGAGTTCACTGCACCTCAGATTGCAGCCCAAATAAATGCTTCAGAGTTCAGGTAACAGACACATCTCAACATCAACTGTTCAGAGGAGACTGTGTGAATCAGGTCTTCATGGTCGAATTTCTGCAAAGAAATCACTACTAAAGGACACCAATAAGAGACTTGCTTGGGCCAAGTACACGAGAATGGACATTAGCACGGTGGAAATCTGTCCTTTGGTCTGATGAGTCCAAATTGGAGATTTTTGGTTCCAACCGCCGTGTCTTTGTGAGACGCAGAATATGTGAACGGATGGACTCCACATGTGGTTCCTACCATGAAGCATGGATGAGGTGGTGTGGGGGTGCTTTGCTGGTGACATTTATTTAGAATTCAAGGCACACTTAACCAGTATGGCTACTACAGCATTCTGCAGCGATATGCCATCCCATCTGGTTTGGGCTTAGTCAATCAATCAAATTTGTTTATAAAGCCCTTTTTACATCAGCTGAAGAAAAGTGCTCTACAGAAACCCAGCCTAAAACCCCAAACAGCAAGCAATGCAGATGTAGAAGCACGGTGGTTAGGAAAAACTAGAAAGGCCAGAACCTAGGAAGAAACCTAGAGCAGAACCAGACTCTGAGGTGTGGCCAGTCCTCTTCTGGCTGTGCCGGGTGGAGATTATAACAGTACATGGCCAAGATGTTCAAACGTTCATAGATGACCAGCAGGGTTAGATAATAATAATCACAGTGGTTGTAGAGGGTGCAACAGGTCAGCACCTCAGGAGTAAATGTCAGTTGGCTTTTCATAGCCTATCATTCAGAGTTAGAGACAGCAGGTGTGGTAGAGTCCAAAACAGCAGGTCCGGGACAAGGTAGCACGTCCGGTGAACAGGTCAGGGTTCCATAGCCGCAGGCAGAATAGTTGAAACTGGAGCAGCAGCATGACCAGGTGTACTGGGGACAGCAAGGAGTCATCAGGCCAGGTAGTCCTGAGGCATGGTCCTAGGGCTCAGGTCCTCAGAGAGAGAGGGAGAATATACTTAAATTCACACAGGACACCAGATGAGACAGGAGAAATAACTCCAGATATAACAGACTGACCCTAGCCCCCCGACACATGAACTATTGTAGCATAAGTACTGGAGGCTGAGATAGGAGGGCGAGGCCAAACAGGCAGGATATAACCCCACCCACTTTGTCAAAGCACAGCTCCCACACCACTAGAGAGATATCTTCAACCACCAACCTACTACCCTGAGACAAGGCCGTGGGACTATAATTTGTTTTTCAACAGCAAGGACTATTTGACCAAGAAGGAGAGTGATGGAGTGCTGTATCAGATGACCTGGCCTCCACAATCACTCGACCTCAACCCAATTGAGATGGTTGCAGATGGAAGGAAAAGCATCCAACAAGTGCTCAGCATTTGTGTGAACCCCTTCAAGACTGTTGTTAAAGCATTCCAGGTGAAGCTCGTTGAGAGAATGCAATTCCACAAATTAACTTTTAACAAGGCACACCTGTTAATTGAAATGCATTCCATGTGACTACCTCATGAAGCTGGTTGAAAGAATGCCAAGAGTGCAAAGCTGTCATCAAGGCAAAGGCTGGCTACTTTGAAAAATCTCAAATCTCAAATATATTTTGATTTGTTTAACACGTTTTTGGTTACTAAACTCAGCAACAACAAAAAAACGTCCTCTGTCAACTGCGTTTATTTTCAGCAAACTTAACATGTGTAAATATTTGTATGAGCATAACAAGATTCAACAACTGAGACATAAACTAAACAAGTTCCACAGACATGTGACTAACAGAAATGGAATAATGTGTTGCTGAACAAAGGGGGGGTCAAAATCAAAAGTAACAGTCAGTATCTGGTGTGGCCACCAGCTGCATTAAGTACTGCAGTGGCACCAGATTTGCCAGTTCTTGCTGTGAGATGTTACCCCACTCTTCCACCAAGGCACCTGCGAGTTCCTGGACCTTTCTGGGGGGAATGGCCCTAGCCCACACCCTCCACACCCTAGTCAGCTAGCTTACTAAATAGCAATTTACGTAAATTAACTTCATGTCAAAAAAATATGCATAATCGTTGGTCTCTAAATTTACCTAACATATTCTTCTCAACTGTAAATGTTTTGCATGATTTGTTATGACATTATAATTACTTAAATTTGCCTCCATCCTAGAATTTTTGTCAGCCATCTTTGCTGAAGAAAGTCTCCAGCCTTGGGTTGCATCGAGTCAACTTCGTAATGGGAACCACTCAATTTGATTGGTCATCGCCCAGTGGGTGCTGCTGGTGATTCGCGTAAAGTTGGGAAATGCTGAACCTTTTCACTGCCTCCCACGCCACTTTCGAGCCACCCAAAGGTCCCTCGCCCACACTGCCTCTCACTGCTTTCCTTCCATTGAAAATGAATGGGAAGCAGTGTTTCACTGCATGGTAGCGCGTACTAGTGTACACGTCCAGTATGGAGTGTGTGCAGTGTTTTCCACAAGTACCGAGCCTTCAGAAAGTATTCGTGTTGTATTTGGACGTGTTTTAGGTTATTGTCCTGCTGAAACATGAATTCATCTCCCAGTGTCTGTTGGAAAGCAGACTGAAGCAGGTTATATCATGCACTTCTGTCCACTTCCGGTAGTATTGTATACCCCGGTATGGTACAGAAACGTTATGACTGTATGAAAATCTGGATACCGCCTATTCCCCACGACTTTGAGTGGCTGGCTAGATGAAACACTTGGAAAAAAAATACTTAACCAAAAGTATGTGCACACCTGCTCATCAAATTGGCATTAATTTGGAGTTAGTCCCCGCTTTGCTGCTCAAACAGCCTCCACTCTTCTGGGAAGGATTTCCACTAGATGTTGGAACATTGCTTTGGGAACTTGCTTTCATTCAGCTGCGAGTATTAGTGAGGTTGGGTACTGATGTTGGGCGATTAGGCCTGGCTTGCAGTCAGCGTTCCAATTCATCTCAAAGGGGTTCAATGAGGCTCAGGTCAGGGCTCTGTGCAGGCCAGTCAAGTTCTTCCACATTGATCTCAACAAACCATTTATGTATGAATCTCACGCTTTGTGCATGGGGCCGTTGTCATGCTGAAACAGAAAAGGGACTTCCCCAAACTGTTGACACAACATTGGAAGCACAGAATCGTCTAGAATGTCATTGTATCCTGTATTATTAAGATTTCCCTTCACTGTAACTTAGGTGCCTAGCCTGAACCAAGAAAAACAGCCCCATACCATTAGTCCTCCTCCACCAAACTTTACAATTGGCACTATGCATTGGGGGCAGGTAGCGTTCTCCTGGCATCCGCCAATCCCAGATTTGTCCGTCGAACTGCCAGATGGCAAAGTGTGATTCATCACTCCAGAGAACGCGTTTCCACTGCTCCACAGTCCAATGGCGGCGAGCTTTACACCACTCCAGCCGATGCTTGGCATTACACATGGTGATCATAGGCTTGTTTGCGGCTGCTCGTCCATGGAAACCCATTTCATGAAGTTCCCAACGAACAGTTCTGGTGCTGATATTGCTTCCAGAGGCAGTTTGGAACTCTGTAGTGAGTGTTGCAACCGAGGACAGGCAATTTTTACATGCTTCAGCACTTGGCAGTCCCTTCCTGTGAGCTTGTGTGGCCTACCACTTTGCGGCTGAGCCATTGTTGCTCCTAGATGTTTCCACTTCACAATAACAGCACTTACAGTTGACCCGGGGCAGTTGACCAGTAGAGCTCCGCGAAAGGATTGTGTCGAGGCACAGATCTGAGGAAGGGTAAGAAAACATTTCTGCAGCGTTGAAGGTCCCCAAGAATACAGTGATCTCCATTCTTAAATGGAAGAAGTTTGGAACCACCAAGATTCTTCCTAGAGCTGGCCTCCCGGCGAAACTGAGCAATCGGGGGAGAAGGGCCTTGGTCAGGGAGGTGACCAAGAACACAATGGTCACTCTGACAGAGCTCCAGAGTTCCTCTGTGGAGATGGGAGAACCTTCTAGAAGGACAACCATCTCTGCAGCACTTCACCAATCAGGCCTTTATGGTAGAGTGGCCAGACGGAAGCCACTCTTCAGGAAAAGGCACATGATAGCCCGCTTGGAGTTTGCCAAAAGGCACCTAAAGTCTCAGACCATGAGAAACAAGATTCTCTGGTATGATGAAATCAAGACTGAGTCAGGATCGAGGGAAAGCTGAACGGAGCAAAGCACAGTGAGATCCTTGATGAAAACCTACCCCAGAGCTCTTAGGACCTCAGACTGGGGCAACGGTTCACCTTCCAACATGACAATGTTCCTAAGCACACAGCCGAGACAATGCAGGAGTGGCTTCAGGACAAGTTTCTGAATGTCCTTGAGTGGCCCAGCCAGAGCCCGGACTTGAACCCAATCTAACATCTCTGGGGAGACCTGAAAATAGCTGTGCAGCTACACTCCCCATCCAACCTGACAGAGCTTGAGAGAATCTGCAGAGAAGAATGGGAGAAACCCCCCAAATATAGGTGTGCCAAGCTTGTAACATCATACCCAAGAAGAATCAAGGCTGTAATCACTGCCAAATGTGCTTCAACAAAGTACTGAGTAAAGGGTCTGAATACTTACAGTTGAAGTCGGAAGTTTACATACACTTATTTTGGAGTCATTAAAACTCATTTTTCAACAACTCCACAAATGTCTTGTTAACAAACTATAGTTTTGGCAAGTCGGTTAGGACATCTACTTTGTGCATGACACAAGTAATTTTTCCAACAATTGTTTACAGACAGATTATTTCATTTATAATTCACTGTATCACTGTGTCTTTAAACAGCTTGGAAAATTCCAGAAAAGGATGTCATGGCTTTACAAGCTTCTGATAGGCTAATTGACATAATTTGAGTAAATTGGAGGTGTACCTGTGGATGTACTTGAAGGCCTACCTTCAAACTCTGTGCCTCTTTGCTTGACATCATGGGAAAATCAAAGCTATCAGCCAAGACCTACAAAAATTGTAGACCTCCACAAGTCTGCTTCATCCTTGGGAGCAATTTCCAAATGCCTGAAGGTACCACGTTCATCTGTACAAACAGTAGTACACAAGTATAATGGGACCACATAGCCATCATACCGCTCAGGAAGGAGACGCGTTCTGTCTCCTAGAGATGAACATACTTTGGTGCGAAAAGTCCAAATCAATCCCAGACCAACAGCACAGGACATTGTGAAGATGCTGGAGAAAACAGGTACAAAAGTATCTATATCCACAGTAAAACGAGTTCTATATCGACATAACCTGAAAGGACGCTCAGCAAGGAAGAAGCCACTGCTCCAAAACCGCATAAAAAAGCCAGACTACGGTTTGCAACTGCACATGGGGACAAAGATCATACTTGTTGGAGAAATGTCCTCTGGTCTGATGAAACAAAAATATAAATGTTTGACCATAATGACCATCGTTATATGTAGAGGAAAAAAGGGGGATGCTTGCAAGCTGAAGAACACCATCCCAACCGCGATGCACGGGGGTGGCAGCATCATGTTGCTTTGCTGCAGGAGGGACTGGTGACCTTCACAAAATAGATGGCATCATGACAGAGGAAAATTATGTGGATATATTGAAGCAACATCTCAAGATATCAGTCAGGAAGTTAAAGCTTGGTCGGAAATGGGTCTTCCAAATGGACAATGACCCCAAGCAAAATGACTTAAGGACATCAAAGTCAAGTTATTGGAGTGGCCATCACAAAGCCCTGACCTCAATCCTATAGAAAATGTGTGGGCAGAACTGAAAAAGCATGTGCGAGTAAGGAGGCCTACAAACCTGACTCAGTTACACCAGCTCTGTCAGGAGGAATGGGCCAAAATTAATTCAACTTATTGTGGTTAGCTTGTGGAAGGCTACCCGAAACGTTTGACCCAAGTTAAACAATTTAAAGGCAATGCTACCAAATACTAATTGAGTGTATGTAAACTTCTGACCCACTGGGAATGTGATGAAAGAAATAAAAGCTGAAAAAATCATTCTCTACTATTATTCTGACATTTCACATTCTTAAAATAAAGTTGTGATCCTAACTGACCTCAAACAGGGAATTTTTACGAGGATCACATTTTACGAATTGTGAAAAACGGAGTTTAAATGTATTTGGCTGAGGTTATAAACTTCCGACTTCAACTGTATGTAAATGTGAAATTTCAGTATCTTCTTTTTAATAGATAGCAAACATTTAAAAAAACGTGTTTTTGCTTTGTCATTTTGGATATTGTGTGTAGATTGATGAGGGGGGAAAAAACTATTTAATTGATTTTAGAATAAGGCTGTAACATAACAAATTGTGGAAAATGTCAAGGTGCACTGTATATAGTGTAAATGATGTGCCAGAAAACATCCAGTGCTAATGGAAAACACTGTGTCTTAATGCTGTGGGTCTTCCTTCTGTGTTGGCAGGAGACTTCGCTGAGAAAGCGCAGCCCGGTAGCGGGGAGGAGAGCGGAGGGAACTGGAGAGGATAACCAGTGTGATTGGTGCAGAACAACAGACTGATAGCATGGTAAGCCAATCAGACAGCACCATGGGAGAGAATGGGAGGGAGTGAAGCTGCTGTCATTTCATCTCTCACTGGCTTATTCTTCTTCCTGTGACGTTCTCTTTACATTTTTTTGAATTAACCTTTATTTAACTAGGCAAGTCAGTTAAGAACAAAGTTGAATAAAGGTTAAATTAAAAAAGAATTTAAAAAAAGAAAAATATATTTTTTACAATGACAGTGTACCCCGGCCTATATGGTAAACTGGCCAAATACTATACTATAGTAGACTTTATCACTATGTAGTCTAGGCCTCATGGGTCATAAGAACTGAGCAGAAGCATCGCTGCAACTTTCTAACATGCATGTTTTTAGTACTCTCTGCGCATGACACATGTCAAAGTTATATGCAAATCATATACGCATGCAGAGGGAAGCCAGGCCTGGCAGAGGCCCTGTCAGATTGAACACTGGCCCACCCTATCAGGATGGCTTAAAAAACATTTTTTAACATTTTTAAACAAGTGGGAAAAAATGAATTTGATTTGTTGTTTGCATTGTCTCTTGACTTTTAAAAAATGTTGAAAAATGCACTAAGAGGTTCCAGGGCAAGGTCAGGAATTCCCATCCCTTATTGAAGTTTTGGACAGCTGCAGCCCTGATATTTTCCCTAACATCAAAAGACTACTAGGCCATCACCTTTCCTATGCCTTCATGTACTGTTGAGAGACTCTTCTGTATCAAAACATTGATACAGGCTGTGTCAAAACATAGATCAGATCTTGCATGCTGACTGCACGTCTCAACAATTTAGCCCTGTTGTCCTTTTAAAAGGAACTCAGTGACTCGTTGGACTGTGATGAAATAATCTCCTATATGCAACACTATGCCTTGTGCTGTAAAACTTGAAGAACACAAGAAAGCCTGAATACTGTTTATTTATGATTTAGCCTCATATTGTCATGCCGGCCTTGATAGGCCAGGCCTATGTGTTTTAGTTCTAAGTGGGCTACCCACCGTGATATTTGGCTATGTATAATGATTTCATGTTTGTGTTTGCTGATTCAAGTGAGCTAGTGTATTCATACCCGCCGTGGTATTATGTATAATGATTTCATGTTTTCATACCTGAATGCCTACAGTAGCATTTGCTTATTCAAAGTGAGCTATTCATTTCATACCCTCCATACAGTTCACGATATAGGCCTAAAGTGTTTGTATTGTTTGTCGCTGTTTTTACATGGTAAAAGGTGTGCACTTTCGGGCTTAATGAAAACCCTTTCAGGGCTATCTATTCTTCCTTGCTTCTTTGTACAATAGTGCAATAAACTTTTTGMGCATATTCCAATCCAGTGCCGAGCTGGTGTCCGGCCGATGCCCTGACCGATGGTCCTGAATCCACCTGTTGTGCCTGTACTGTAGACCGCTCCTTTAAGTGGGAGTGGTCGATCTGATATGTTGATTATTTCGTGAGATTGGACTGTCGGATTGAACACTTCATCCATTATCTGTATTTTGTGATTGTACAATACAGAGATGAGTCAGCAGTGACAAGCATCCAAGCCTTCAGCTGCTGGGAAGTGTAGGAACTCCTTAAGTATCCCATTCTCATGTAACAACACAACAGGAATCTGTTATTTTTCTTACCTCGCTTATCTTGTCCCTTAGCCTAACATATCAGCCATAAGGGCTAGGCATATTATTTAATTATGGATATCATGGTGGATGTATTTCGCATTTGCTATGATTTTAGGTCATTCAGAGTAGCCTACATCAGTTTATCATAGAAGTTCTCACACAGGGTGCCTTTCATTCACCCACTTCATTCACCAAGACTACACCACTGATGTATGGGCTCCCGAGTGGCGTAGCGGTCTAAGAAACTGCATCTCAGAATCCGATGGTCACTCTGACAGAGCTCCTCTGTGGAGTTGGGAAAACCTTCCAGAATGACAACCATCTCTGCAGCATTCCAACAATCATTCCTTTATGGTAGAGTGCCCAGACGGAAGCCACTCCTAAAATCAAATCAAATTGTATTGGTCACATACATGGTTAGCAGATGTTATTGCGAGTGTAGCAAAATGCTTGTACTTCTAGTTCTGACAGTGCAGCAATATCTAACAATTCCACAACAAATACCTATAAATAATACACACATCTAAGTAAAGTAATTGAATAAAAATATATAAATATAAATATATGGATGAGCAATGACAGATCGGCATAAGATAAGATGAAATAGATAGTAAAGAATACATATGACATGAGTAATGCAAGATATGGAAACATTATTGAAGTGGCGTTATTAAAGTGACTGGTGTTCCATTTATTAAAGTGGCCAATGATTTCAAGTCTGTATGTAGGCAGCAGCCTCTCTGTGCGTGTGATGGCTGTTTAACAGTCTGATGGCCTTGAGATAGAAGCTTTTTTTCAGTCACTCGGTCCCAGCTTTGATGCACCTGTACTGATCTCGCCTTCTGGATGGTAGTGGGCTGAACAGGCAGTGGCTCGGGTGGTTGTTGTCCTTGATGATCTTTTTGGCCTTCCTGTGACATCGGGTGCTGTAGATGTCCTGGAGGGCAGGTAGTTTTCCCCCGGTGATGCGTTGTGCAGACTGCACCACCCTCTGGAGAGCCTTGCAGTTGTGGACTGTGCAGTTGCCGTACCAGGTGGTGATACAGCCCGAACAGGATGCTCTCAATTGTGCATCTGTAAAAGTTTGTGGGGGTTTTAGTTGACAAGCCACATTTTTTCAGCCTCCGGAGGTTGAAGAGGCGCCTTCTTCACCACTGTCTGTGTGGGTGGACCATTTCAGATCGTCAGTGATGTGTACGCCGATGAACTTAAAACTTTCCACCTTCTCCACTGCTGTCCCGTTGATGTGGATAGGGAGCTGCTTCCTCTGCTGTTTCCTAAAGTCCAGGATCATCTCCTTTGTTTTGTTGACGTTGAGTGAGAGGTTATTTTCCTGACACCACACTCCGAGAGCTCTCACCTCCTCCCTGTAGGCTGTCTCGTCGTTGTTGTCAGTCAAGCCTACTACTGTTGTGTCGTCTGCAAACTTGATGATTGAGTTGGAGGCATGCATGCAGTGTTGAGGATCAGCGAAGTGGAGATGTTGTTTCCTACCTTCATCACCTGGAAATCCAGGACCCAATTGCACAGGGCGGGGTTGAGACCCAGGACCTCAAGCTTAATGATGAGCTTGGAGGGTACTATGGTGTTGAATGCTGAGCTATAGTTAATGAACAGCATTCTTACATAGGTATTCCTCTTGTCCAGATGGGATAGGGCAGTGTGCAGTGTGATGGCGATTGTATCATCTGTGGACCTATTGGGGCGGTAAGCAAATTAAAGTGGGTCTAGGGTGACAGGTAAGGTGGAGGTGATATTATCCTTGACTAGTCTCTCAAAGCACTTCATGATGACAGAAGTGAGTGCTACGGGCCAATAGTCATTTATTTAAGTTATCTTTGCATTCTTGGGTACAGGAACAATGGTGCCATCTTGAAGCATGTGGGTATAGCAGACTGGGATAGGGAGAGATTGAATATGTCCATAAACACACAAGCCAGCTGGTCTGCGGCATGCTCTGGGCCGGCAGCCTTGCGAGGGTTAAAACGTTTAAATGTCTTACTCACGTTGGCCACGGAGAAGGAGAGCACACATGCCTTGGTAGCGGGCCGCGTCAGTGGCACTGTATTATCCTCGAAGCAGGCAAAGAAGGTGTTTAGTTTGTCCGGAAGCAAGACGTTAGTGTCTGTGATGTGGTTGGTTTTCTATTTGTAGTCCGTGATTCTGTTGACCCTGCCACATACGTCTCGTGTCCGAGCCGTTGAATTGCGACTCCACTTTGTCTCTATACTGACATTTTGCTTGTTTGATTGCCTTGCGGAGGGAATAACTACACGGTTTGTATTCGGCCATATTCCCAGTCACCTCTCCATTGTTAAATGCGATGGTTCGCTCTTTCAGTTTTGTGCGAGTGTTGCCATCTATCCACGGTTTCTGGTTAGGGTAAGTTTTAATAGTCACAGTGGGTACAACATTTCCTATACACTTCCTTATAAACTCACTCACCGAATCAGCGTATACGTTGATATTATTCTCTGAGGCTACCCGGAAATTATCCCAGTCCGCATGATCAAAACAATCTTGAAGCGTTGATTTCGATTGGTCAGACCAGCGTTAAATAATCCTTAGCACGGGTACATCCTGTTTAAGTTTCTGCCTTATAGGAAGGGAGGAGCAAAATGGAGTCGTGGTCAGATTTGCCGAAAGGAGGGCGGGTATGCATCGCGGAAGTTAGAGTAACAATGGTCCAGTTTCTTTTCAGTGCAAGTGCTAGAGTCGATATGCTGATAGCCTTGTTCTCAAATTTGCTTTGTTAAAATCCCCAGGTATAATAACTGCAGCCTCAGGATATATGGCTTCCAGTTTGCATAAAGTCCAGTGATATTCCTTGAGGGCCGTCGTAGTATCTACTTGAGAGGGAATATACACGGCTGTGACAATAACCGAGAATTCTCTTGGGAGATAATATGGTCGGCATTTGATTGTAAGGAATTCTAGGTCCGGTGAACAGAATGACTTGAGTTCCTGTATGTTGTTACAATTACACCATGAGTCGTTAATCATGAAACATACACCCCCACCCTTCTTCTTCCTGGAGAGATGTTTATTCTTGTTGGCGCGACGCGCTGAGAATCCAGGTGGCTGTACCGACTCCGACAGCATATCCCGAGAGAGCCATGTTTCTGTGAAACAGAGTATGTTACAATCCCTGATGTCTCTCTGGAAAGCATCCCTTGCCCTGATTTCGTCGACCTTGTTATCTAGGGACTGGACATTAGCGAGTAATATACTTGGAAGCGGTGGGTGGCGTGCGCACCTCCGAAGTCTGACCAGAAGACAGCTCCGTCTCCCTCTTCTCCGGCGGCGTTGTTTTGGTTCGGCCTCTGGAATCAGTTCAAATGCCCTGAGTGACAAATAACGACACAGCCTCTGTTATTGTGTGAATGGCAGGGCATTACATTTTCTACAGCAATAACTAAATATTATCTCCAGCATGTTCAGGAGTAGAGTCAGTCAGTCACTTAGTCAAGACGAGTGAAAAGGGTTTATCAAAGCATCAGGCAGGGACCATCCTTCCCCATTTGTGTGACTATAATCAAAAGTTGTTGTAAATAAATAATGTGCCAGTTCAGCTTGTGACCCAGTCGTTCTGGTTGGATGGGTCTGGAGAATGCCACCCTGCCCCTCTGCACAGGCCTAGGCCCTCTGTGTGACAGAGAAGAGCCAAGCTCTAATTGTCTATGGGGGCCGGTGGGTGGACATTCTGCCCACTGGGGTGCTCTGAATGAATGGGAAGTTTGGCTGACCCATTCTTTCTGTCAGATGTTTCATGGACAAGGAAAATCTCTGTGGGAAAATCTCATGTTCTCCTGGTTTTTGGATACCCCAAATATGGAGAAAGGACCATAGACCAGGACTAATATACAGTGCCTTCAGAAAGTATTCATACCCCTTAACTTATTCAACATTTTGTTACAGCCTGAATTCAAAATGGATTAAATAGATTTTCTCTACACACAATAAAATCATGTTTTTAGAAAAGTTTGCAAATGTATTTTACACCTTTGCTAAGACCTTGCAAATTGAGCTCAGGTGCATCCAATTTCCTTTGATCATCCTTGATGTCACTACAACTTGATTGAAGTCCACCTGTCGCCAATTGTTTGGACATGATTTAGAAAGAAACACACCTGTCTATATAGGGTCCCACAGTTAACAGGGTATGTCAGAGCATAAAATATACAATGAAGTCCAAGGAACTGTTCGTAAATTTCCGAGACAGAATTATGATGAGGCATATATCTGGGGGTGGGTGTAAAATAATTTCTAGAGTGTTTAAAGTTTAAAAAGCACAGCGGTCTCCATCACTGGGAAATTGAACAAATATGGAACTACCCAGACTGCCCAGAGCTGGCCGTCCGACCAAACTGAGCAACCAGGCAAGGACCTTGGTCAGGGAGGTGACCAAGAACTCAATGACTACTCTGACAGAACTGCAGAGTTCCTTGCCTGCAATGGGAGAACCTGCCAGAAGGACAACAGTTTCTACAGCACTTCACCAGTATGGGCTTTATGGGAGAGTGGCCAGTGGGTGGGCCTGGCTCGCAAGTGGGTGAGCCTATACCCTCCCAGGCCCACCCATGGCTGCACCACTGCCCAGTCATGTGAAATCCATAGATTAGGGCCTAATTTATTTATTTCAATTGACTGATTCCTCATATGAACTGTAACTCAGTAATATCAATGAAATTGTTTCATCTTGCATTTATATTTATGTTTAGTATATGTGACCACATCTCTTTTCAGTCTTATGTTTCAAAATTTGAAATAGTGTTTTTTTTTTTTTACATTGTGTAAAAGTACAGTCTCAGAGCTTCAAATGGCATATCATACACTATAGTTTGAGGAAACATGAAGTAATGCTGCTTTAATAGTTGATACATTTATAATCCCATTTAGGAGAAAAATGCTTTTTTTCTCTGAACATTATCTCACCAAGTTACCCCATTAGGCAAACCTTTTACAGTATTAAATGACCCATTATTGTATATCTATAGTGCTGTACTTTCTTTATGCCCATTTAGCATCGTTCACACCCTCTAAAGCACATATGTCAGAGTCAAGGCCCGCGGGCCACATCCGGCCCGCGAGAAGGTTTTTTACGGCCCCTGGGATGATCTTGATTTATTATTAGAACCGGCCCGCAGACCGCAGCAAGCCGGCAGCCCGCAGATCTTTTACACGCACCAATACTACATTTCCCACAATGCAACGGTGACGCCCGAGCAGTAGGCTGCTTCATTTCAATATTTATTGGCACAGAGTCGTCAGCATCACAGTAAAATTAACTTTCAGATACCCATCAAAAATGGCAAAACGGAAGGTGGACACTGAGAACCGGGGGTTTCAAACAAGGTGGGAGTCGAGTATATGTTCACGGAGGTAGCTGGAAACCTGTGTGTCTTCTGTGTGGAGAAAGTGTGGCGGTACTGAAAGAGTATAATCTGAGACGACATTATGAACGAAACACGCGGACAAAAACAAGAATATGGACATGGACAAAGGCTACAAAAGGCAGAGGAATTAAAACGAGGCCTCAAATCTCGACAGGCTCTGTTCAAAAAAGCCAAATCACAAGGCCAGGCTGCTGTCAAGGCCAGTTTTATTTTGGCAGAAGAGATCGCTAAATCAGCCCGGCCATTTACGGAGGGGGATTTCATCAAAAACTGCATGATTAAAGTTTGTGACGAAGTTTGCCCAGAAAAAAGGCAACTCTTTTTAAATGTGAGTCTGAGCAGAAACACCATTGCCGAGAGAGTAGACCAGTTGTCCATCAATCTAAAAGAGCAGCTTGTGAAAAAGGGAAAAGATTTCATTGCATATTCCTTGGCTGTGGATGAGAGCACCGACATTTCTGACATTGCCCAGTTGTCAATTTTCATCCGCGGAGTGGACTCCAGCCTAAGCGTGACAGAGGAGTTTTTGGCTTTACGTCCTATGCATGGCACAACTACGGGGCATGATTTGTATGAGGGTGTCAAGATGTGTAAATGAGATGGAGCTGCCTTGGGAAAACTCGTGGGTTTGACAACCGACGAGCACCTGCGATGTGTGGACACAGGAGCGACTGGTGGGAAGATACGGAAAGAGCAAGAGGAAAACGCGACAGGTGAGTGACAGCTTCATTGTATCATTACAACCAGGAGAGCGTTTGCGGTAAGCCTTGAAAATGGAGCATGTAATGCATCATCACGCGCACAGTTAACTTTATCAGAGCCAAGGTTTGAAATCACCGCCAGTTCAAGGCATTTCTGACGGAGTTGAAACGGAGCATGGTGATTTGCCTTATCACACAGAGGTGCGATGGCTAAGCCAGGGAAGGTGCTTCAAAGATGTTTCGAGCTTCGTGAGGAGATTTGTCTGTTTTCGTGAGACAGCAAAGGGAAAGACACAACACAACTCCGAGACGAATAGTGTCTGTTGAAATGGCTTTTCTGTGTGACATTACGAGTCATCTGAATGCAATGAACTTGCAGCTGCAGGGTCGGGATCATGTCATCTCTGATATGTACAGTACAGTGAAGGCATTTAAAACCAAACTGACTCTGTGGGAGACGCAGATGCGGAAAGAAATTTGAGCCACTTTCCCAGCTGCCAGACCATGAAAGAGAAGCTCTCTACCATGCGTTCCCGAGCGCACAGTTGGCTGATAAAATAGGTATGCTTGCCGCTGACTTTCGACGCCGATTTGCTGACTTTGAAGCACAAAAAAGCAGGTTGAACTGCTCGGTAACCCATTTGCTGTTGACGTGGAAAGCTCACCACCAAACCTCCAAATGGAGTTGATTGACCTCCAATGCAATGATGCACTGAGGGCAAAATATGCGGCAGTGGGTGCTGCGGAGTTCGCCCGTTTCCTCCCCGCACAATGCCCAGCTGCGCATCCAGGCTGCTCAAACGTTGTCTATGTTTGGCAGCACATACCTGTGTGAACAACTGTTTTCTTTGATGAACCTGAACAAACATCACACAGAAGTCGACTTACTGCTGAACACCTCCACTCAATTCTGAGGATTCCTCAGCTCAGAGCCTTACCCCGAACATTGATGAACTTGTGGAAAAGATGGGACACCACAAGTATCACCTCAACCTCAAACAAGTGAACATTACTGTGCAATCACATATTTAGAGTTTTTACTCAGTTCAAGTTTAAAAGTTAAAGTTAATATTTGTTTTCACTGCATGTTACTTCTCCTTAAACAAAGTGTTGTTTTTGATTAATAGATTTTTGCACTTTATTTTATTGTATTTCAATCCAATTATATTTTAAAAATATTTCAGTTGAGTGGATGATAGAAAATTGCTATTATTGTTTTTTTCTTTGAAGTAAATTTAGCCCACTTTTGCTAAAATAAGAAAATATAGGCTACTGATGGTGGCCTGAATACCGGTTTCTTTCATTTAATGTTCATGTTATGGGGATTTTTATATAAAGGAAATTTGTCTTTTGTGTCTGTTGAAAATTAAAGATTACTGACAGAGCCATAAGAAAATATTGCTTTATTTATCTGATCATATTGGAATATATTTGTTAGGTTTTCAGTAGGTTCAATTAGGTTCACTAGACTATATGCGTCATTTAAAAWTTTTTCAATGAACATTCGAACAGTCCGGCCCTCGGCTTGTAGCTAAATTTTTTATTTGGCCCTCCGTCCATTTGACTTTGACACCCCTGCTCTAAAGCCTTAGACCCACCCATCTCTTAAATAATTCACATTGGAACACGTGAATGTGGCCATGTGCTAAAGCAGTAAGGTAGTGCTTAAAAAACAAAAGATTTCAACAAAATGCTTTATTAACTTCAACTGGTAAAGGTAGCCTAGTTAAATAAAGGTTAAATAAATAAAAATAAAATAGTAGCCTACAATTGGGAAAACTTAACACATAAAGGTAAAAACAATATCTAGACCTAGGCCTGTATCATAAGATAATTTGAGTAATTTTGGTTCAGGTAAATAATTAATAATAATGAGTAATTATGGTTCAGGTAAATAATAAATAATAATAATTTGTATCTATGATATGAACAAAGGAATCTAGCCTGAGAGCATATTTCTGTCCTGCCCTTTGGAGCAGCATATAATGTGCATGGCCTTTTCATTGCAAAAGTCCTGATCTTCTTAAAAATATATGTTTGCCGGGATGTATCCATTGCACATCTCTGGGAGGAAGGACGTCAACATTGCACAGCAGCTGAAACCTGGTTCCATCTGAGTGAAAGCTCCTTGGCCACAACACCAGGCTCCAGATAATTAAAGCTATAAAGGAGGAAAGCAGACAAAATAGACAAGACATTGAAACCTTTCATACCAGCAATAACATTAGTTGACCCCCAAGTCCAAGCAATAAGCTCAAAGTACAAAGACAAAATACCTGAAGTGTTGCTTGTTGTCACGTTCCTGACCTGTTTTCTCTTGTTTTGTATGTGTTTATTGGTCAGGGCGTGAGCGGGGTGGGCATTTCTATGTGTTGTGTTTCTATGTTGGGTTAAAGGGTTGCCTGGTATGGCTCTCAATTAGAGGCAGGTGTTTGGCATTTCCTCTGATTGAGAGTCATATTAAGGTAGGTTGTTCTCAATGTTTGTTTGTGGGTGATTGTCTCCTGTGTCTTTCGTGTCTGTGTATCACACCACACGGGACTGTCTTGGCTGTTCGTTCGTTTGATGTAGTCTGTTCCTGTTCGTGAGTTCTGCGTGTAGTTATGTAAGTTCCATGTTCAGGTCTGTCTACGTCGTGTTTGTTATTTTGTAATTTCCAAGTGTTTTCGTATTTCGTCTTCGTGTTTCAATAAATATCATTTATGTCTAATTACCTCGCTGCGTATTGGTCCACCGATCCTTCTCTCCTCTCCTCGTCCGAGGAAGAGGAGGAAGACGACAGCCGTAACACTTGTTCACTCTCAATCATCTCCTTGTACTAGTGGCGGTACGTGGGTTTATGCTGAAAGATACATTCCAGAAAAATAGGTTAAAACATAAATGAATTCATGTTCTATAGCTTGTTATTGCCTGCCGACTGCTACAGCTGTACTAAAATGCCCTGTACACACTTAACCTGCTTCCATCCCAACAATGAAGGCAATGTAGACACAAGTAATAACTCTACCTACATGTACATATTACCTCAATTACCTCGACTGACCGGTACCCCCTATATATAGCCTTGCTATTATTATTTTACTGCTGCTCTTTAATTGTTACTTTTACTACTTAGTTTTTTAGGTATTTTCTTAAAACTGCATTGTTGGTTAAGGGCTTGTAATTAAGCATTTCACTGTAAGGTCTACAACTGTTGTATTGGGCGCATGTGACAAATAACATTTGATTTGATTTGGTAGCTAGGTAGTTAAACATGACAAACTGGCAAACATGAAAAAGATTATCATCATGTAATGCATGCCTTGGCACATCAGCAATCCACATTAACAACAGAATGCAACTGGCCACATCTGTAAACAATGGTTTATTGCAGTTCGAAGCAAGCTATAACGGTACCTGTATGCAACTGTCTACCTAACAATAGCTAGCGATGAAAATGACTTTTTATACAGTTGAGATAGCTACATGTACATACGCTATTATCTTAGCATTTTAACTGTAGACTTTTACTGGTGTATGGATTATGATGATTCATGGCAGATTGAAACACTTTCAAAATAATCCTTCCCTCTTGGCTTCAGCCAGTCTAAACTGCTTTAACCACAGAAGACAGAGCTATGTCGATACCAGCAGCTGTATTCAGGACAACACTGGTATTGAAATCTGTAGCTACACTTTGTATGTAGTCCATGATGAAAATATCTGGGGTAGCAGAGAGCAGGATGTGCCATTTGACAGAGCATTTTGACGAAAATGATTTATTTATTTTAAATTCAAATGCCTCTCCTGTGAAGTAGTGGCATGCGTTATATGCCCAGATTTCTGTAATGGGTCACATATTACTTGCATTAACGGCTCAGTGCAGTCAAAAACACGATTTCTTGTGTTTTATATATTTCCACACTGAGGTTGGAATAATACTGTGAAATTGTGAAAATGATAATAATCAGTGAAAGAGCTATTTGAAAAGACCGCCTGAAATGTCAGCCTCTTAATAGACCATTTTTTAAATGTATTTAACCTTTATTTAACTAGACAAGTCAATAAGAAAGAGTTCCAAACCTCTCTGCCAATAACAGCTAATTTTCAGTTTTCCACCTCCTCACTCAGACCACTCAGACAGTCCTGGCAAAATTTCTTGTTGAGAAATTGCTATTTAATAAGAAGCTATTATTTTAATTGAAAACAATCACAGTGCTGTACTTAATTGTTGCCCACTGTTGGTGTGTGTGTGGGCACAGTAAACATGGGAGCTTTTGTGTCACTCACACAATGCACCATATGATGCCACCCACTGACAGGACACTACAGACTGTGCAGGGCTCCAGTTACAGACTCAGCCAGTCAGTAGGGATATTCCAGGTACATTTAAGTCATTTAGCAGACGCTCTTATCCAGAGCGACTTACAAATTGGAAAGTTCATACATATTCATCCTGGTCCCCCCCGTGGGGAATGAACCCACAACCCTGGCGTTGCAAGCGCCATGCTCTACCAACTGAGCCACACGGGACCAGGTAGGAGCTAGTGATTAGTTAAAGTGGAACTGACAGCATTTGAACTACTTTGCAGATATGAACCAAACAGACAATCATATCAGTAAAACATATCCAATTCCCAGTTTGATTCAAAACCAACTTTCACAAATTAGGTTCCATTTGACAAGAAATGACATGCCTTACAGTAATGCATTGTTGGCAGAATAGATGGATGCGGTTCAACATATGATTCATATAATGCACCAATACATTTCTTGGTAGTCCAAAAAGATTGCTATCAGGTTGTAAATCACAGCTGGCCTGATGCATTGTTTGCTGCCGCCACCGTTTCGGTTTCAGTTTCAATTACTCAATATTTTTATAAAAAAATATAAAAATGTATGACTGTGACTAAGGCTGGGAATGTTTATACACTCAAACTAGCAAGGGCAATGATCACAAGTCAGTCACAATGTGGCTAATAGGCAAGCGCACATGTGTCAAACAGCCTAATGCACTCGCGTCGGTGAATTCAACTTCAATTGCGCTGCTTTCGTATGTCCCTTTTACAGCACACAGTAGCGGGAAAGTGTACAGACATGCAACAGTCCTAGCTAGGCTACTAAAATGTTGCAGTCTGGCTTAGATTTTTAAAGCTTGATAATGAAGAACCAAAAAACTAAACCGGCAACAAAAATCCTGCAAAAGAGAAACATGTAAACCTATTACAGCAACATTTTAGTAGTAGCCTAGGCTGGCTACTCCACTACAATACATGTTGAGTGTACCATGCAGCAGTGCTGCATTCAACCGCAGCGGTGATCCATGCAGTGCAAAAAAATGAATAATGTTTTAAGTTTAAATGTTACAACAACCATTTAGCTATGTTTTTGTTATTTGGAGTTATTAAATACCTGTGCTAGCATATCTATTGATGTAGCTAGCTATTTATTTAGCAAGCTAAAGGCACGGAGCCTAACGTTAGCTAGATATCTGCTGGGAGCATGTCATATTATTGGAGGAGTGGGTGAGTGACTTTTTCCCCTAATATAATTTTTTTGATGGCTACAGCTAGAGGTGCAGGTGTCATTTGGTTAGCTAGCAAGAAATGTGAACCACTTTGCTGGCTAGCTAGCTATTCTGAATGACTGTTATTCACAGTTAGCATATCTCTTAGTTGTCAATCAAATGTATTTGGCATCGATCAAATGGGCGGGCAGGCAAGTTCCCATTCAGTTGTCAAAACGTGATTAGGCACAACCATGCAACACATTTTGGGCCAAGCTCTGTGGCCTGACTACTGCAGCACTGTGCATGATATTTCTTTTTTTAACAAGAACCCTCCTCCACCTGTTTGACAAGGGAGCCCTCCCTACACAGACACTGTCAGACTTCCTGATGGGCTACCCCCAGCTGGTAAGGGTAGGCAACAATACATCTGCCATGCTGATCCTCAACAACAATGATCACCAACAACGATGAGACAGCCTATAGGGAGGAGGTCCCTCAACGTGAGCAAGACAAAGGAGATGATCGTGGACTACAGGAAAAGGAGGGCCGAACACACTCACATTCACATCGACGGGCTGTAGTGGAGTGGGTCGAGAGTTTCGAGTTCCTTGGTGTCCACATCACCAACAAACTATATCATGGTCCAAACACACCAAGACAGTTGTGACGAGGGCACGACAATGCCTTTTCAGGTGAGGGGGGGAAAAAAAGTTATACAGCTGCACCATCTAGAGTATCCTGACCGTTTGCATCACCACCTGGTATGGCAACTGCTCGGCATCCGACCGTAAGATGCTACAGAGAGTAGTGCATACGGCCTAGTACATCACTGGAGCCAAGCTTCCTGCCATCCAGAACCTATATACTTGGCGGTGTCAGAGGAAGGAAATTGTTAAAGACTCCAGTCACCCAAGTCATAGACTGTTCTCTCTGCTACAGCACGGCAAGCGGTACCGGAGCTTCTACCCCCAAGCTGAACAATGAATCAAATGACAACCCGGACTATTTGCATTGACACCCCCCCCCTTTGTTTTTTACACTGCTGCTACTCACTGTTTATTATCTATGTATAGTCACTTTACACCTACCTACATGTACAAATTACCTCGAATAACCTGTACCCCCTCACATTGACTCGGTACCTGTACCCCATGTATATACATTGCCTTTGGAAAGTATTCAGACCCCTTGACTTTTTCCACATTTTGTTACGTACAGCCTTATTCTAAAATTGATTACATCGTTTTTTCGAGACATCAATCTACACACAATACCCCATAATGACAAAGCAAAAAAAGTTGAGATATTTTTGCAAATTTGTACAAAATAAAAAACTTAAATATTACATTTTTTTTTTACCGTTATTTGACTTGGCAAGTCAGTTAAGAACAAATTCTTATTTACAATGACGGCCTAGGAACAGTGGGTTAACTGTCTTGTTCAGGGGGAGAACGACAGATTGTGACCCTGTCAGCTCGGGGATTCGATCTAGCAACCTTTCGGTTACTGGCCCAATGCTCTAACCACTAGGCTACCTGCCGCCCCATTTACATACAGTACCAGTCAAAAGTGTGGACACACTACTCATTCCAGGGTTTTAATAAATGTTTACTGTTTTCTACATTGTAGAATAATAGTTAATACATTATTAACAAGATGTGGAAAAAGTCAAGGGGTCTGAATACTTTCCGAAGGCATTGTAGCCTCATTTTGTTATTTTGTTACTTTAAAAAAAAGTTTATTTAGTAAATATTTTCTTAACTATTTCACGGTAAGGTCTACACCTGTATTCAGCGCATGTGACAAATACAAATTGATTTGACATATGAGACCATGATCATATATCTGCCCAGTAACTATCAACAGCTGCACCTATAGGCCCTGTGGTTGGTTGGTTGAGTGGATGGATGGGTGGCCTCCTTTCCTAAAATAACTTTAACACTGTGGAGACACAGGATACAGGAGGCCATATCTGGAACTCACTGACTGACTAGTCTGGCTGGTCGGAGGGAGAATGGGTAGAGGAGAGAGGGGAACACTAAGCCGCTCAGTCACACCACAAGACGAGAGCCCCAATGTGCCCTCTAAACAGGAAGCCTTTCGCCTCTTGCTAGGCCGTCATTGTAAATAATAATTTGTTCTTAGTTGACTTTCTTGGTTAAATAAATAAAAACAAATATATATATATTCCATAGGTGGCGCGTGGGTTTCAAGTTTGGGGAAGCTGTATATGTTTTTCCACACAAACGTCCTCTTTAGGCCTGTAATAAAGCATTCCATGAATCATCACATTTAAATCCTAATGTGATGAGTATATTCGGTAACAGTAGGTCTATTAATTGTAATATGTCTAACTCAGTCATTGTTTGCAAAAAAGAACTGAACAGAGCTCGGCAGGGAGCGCAGGCTATGCAGTTCAGCGCAACGGAGTTTCTATAGTCCGGGAAAATGTGGCCTTTTAGAAATCCTATGTCATTAGACATGACTGGAGATGTTAGCAGAACCTATTTAATACCCCAATAATTATCGAAATTACTGGCACAAACTGAGAACTAAAAAACAACTTAGTATTGAATGCAACAAATAGACGAGGCTATGAAAAGAGGGGAGGCACACCGATGGTATACCTACAATATGACATCCATCTAGCCTGAATGAGGAAATTGTTGTCCTAAAAAAAAATCCCAGCATTGACTTCGCATTGATAAAGCCGGGCACTATGCACTCAACTCACCGACGATATGGCAGGTGCGCTCCGCTAGTTACAATAGCCTATATACAGTCGGAAGTTTAAATACACCTTAGCAAAATACATTTAAACGCAGTTTTTCACAATTCCTGACATTTAATCCTAGTAAAAATTCCCTGTTTTAGGTCAGTTAGGTCACCACTTTATTTTAAGAATGTGAAATGTTAGAATAATAGTAGAGAGAATTATTTCTTTCAGCTTTTATTTCTTTCATCACATTCCCAGTGGGTCAGAAGTTTACTATTCACATTTCATGAAGAATTACATTTTAGCAGAGAAAGGCTTTTTGTTAATTAAACATGACTGGCATAATCTGTTCATTATGTTCATAACTGTATTATCATGGCCTTGGGATTCCTGTTGGCGTCACTGATCCCGCTCTCTCATGAAAATAAACGTTCAACCCAGACCAAGACCAATGCAAAGGACAAACGCCATGAGCGCTCCATGAGCCTATAATGCAGCATCACTAAAGTGTGGACAACGACAATTGTTTTATTTTGACACAATAAACCCTGAGATGTAATCAAAGTTGTATAATATGAATATCAACGTCAAGCAGCTTTCATGAAATTCAACAAACAAATATTGAAACACTTCGTTCTGGAAATTAAGCAATTATGGTTTCAAACAAAAGCATACACTGTAGGCTATAAATGGCATAGTAGCTGCCAAAGCAAAAGTGATAAAAAAATAACACTTTTACCCTAATGGAGCAGCATCCAACGTCAGGTCTTTGCATCATATGCGTAGATAAGCTGTTCTGGGTCTATAGTTTTGGCAATGTCACTTGATGTGGAGAAGTGACAGGGAAGATGACCATTCCTGGCCCATCTCCAGGACATGGCATGGTGAGTACCTCGCTGTAAAAAGAAGGCTTTCCATGATGGAAGAAAACCGCGAGGCTGTCCGGTTAACTGTGCAGGCCTCCTCCAACAACAGATTGAGCATGTGGGCCATGCAGTGTATTTAGACATGCCGCTGTATGTTCCTGGCGCATTTTCCGTTCACTTTGCCAGCCATGGCACAGCAACCACAGGTAGGTTGGAAATACTGTGCTCTTGCAGGAACTGCTTAATGTGGGTGTATATGGCCTCTGCGTTTGCCTGCTCTGAACAGTCGACAAAGCCCATGAACTGTTCTTGAACTTCCATTTGTTTTTTGTAACGGGCGCACACAGTCATCTCCTCTGTTTTGTAGCTGCGTGCCTAGTCAACCATTAGTTGACTGAGTTAAAAAGCCATTGGCCTCTACCTCCAAAACAAATGTCTTCCCTACCCACATTTTCTAGCCACAATGGCTATGAATTCATTTTGTGTTTCGTGGCTGATGAGATTCAGTGACGTGTGTAGCTTGGCAATAAATGCCACATCTCTTTTAGTGTGGAAATGGGACATTTCTAAGAAGTTGCCCCATTTGCTGGAGGTCTCGGGCTCATCATGCCCCATGCCCTCTCATCATGCCCTGTGGCAGGTAGCCTAGTGGTTAGAGCGTCGGGCCAGTAACCGAAAGATTGCTGCATCGAATCCCCGAGCTGACCAGGTAAAAATCTCGTTATACCCCTGAACAAGACAGTTAACCCACTGTTCCCCGGTATGCCATCATTGTAAATAAGAGTTTGTTCTTCACTGACGTGCCTAGTTAAATAAATCTAATCCCCTTTTTTTGCCAATAACATAATGATGTCTGCTATAATGGATGCATATTCTCGGTTGTCATGTACTGTGTTTTTGTAGGCTGAGTTCATCTGTGCCACTACCGAGCCCACATCTTTAGACAATATTTGTATTTTGTCCCCAAGCATTCCCACAATATGCGATCGTGTCTCAATGTAATCAAGGTATACATTTTTTATTTTAAAGTACAATCTCTTTTTGGGCTTAGTTGTGGTAAATTTGCTGTGTACCCAGCCTCCCAACCATCCGCTCGGACAAAAATCGGCCCGCCTACCCCTGCCATATATGTCGTGCAATGTGGTGTGCTTTAGAAGTTTTTGGCTGGCATTTCTCCAGTCTCACTCCGCTGTTGGGTTGTCGAGATACTGAAAGGCTTGTAACGTTAGTAGTCAGGGGTGAAGGCACGTTACTCCTTAACAAAGACAGTTTTGGGGTCATCCGGGAGGCAAGGCTGCGCTGGCCCACTGCCCTTCATCCCCAAATTAGCTAGTTTAGCTAATTTGCGCCTTATATGGGTAATGCGGGTTAGATTTTATTTTTAAATATTTTTCACAAAACAGAACTACATGCATAAAAACATAGAAACAACATGACATTTAGTCAGGAAAATACAATTTGACAGAAATGGTAGCAGAAGGTGAATGTTGAACATTTGTTGCATACATATCCTGATGATGCTGCGTCCAATTTGCGCAAAGAAGCTGTCGGTGGGATCGAAGCATAACGCTTCGAACACACCGGCTGCGTCATTGCATCACTGCTGCATAACATTTTGCGCAGCTAGGCAACTATACTGATGCAGGTACCTTTTGCAAATGGTCGCATGCGGTTGGACACATGGAAGAGAGAATAATTTTCGCAGTATCCTCAAAACCGTGTCTTTTTGACACAACTGCTGACAGCTACAGGGACATAAACACAAAAAAATGCTGCTTGGAGACAAGTGTTCACGATAGTAGGATTGCCAGGTCAGTTTAGTAGTGAGCTTGTGCTAGATGTGGCTAGTTAGCGTTAGCTAGCTAGCTAACCTAGCCAATGAGGTGTGTGTGAAAGAAATAGTCAAATAAATAATAAATAAACCATCTCTGGAACCACACAGACCTGCGCTTTCGGCGGGGCTGGTCCCGGCCCAACAGCGCGATCAAGACCACCTTCCTCAACGTTGGTCTCATTGTTGAAAGAGCCTAAGCTGCTATCTTGACTATTTATTATTGCATTTTGCTCCAAAACTGCATTTGAGGGAAATTATAATTGTAACGACCCCTGGGTTTATAAGCGCGGAAATCGACTCTGCCTGCTGGAGCATGCTTTTGCGGCACAGTCGATAGCGCGCGGACCTCGGGCTAGGAGGTCGAGGGTTCGAGACCTGCTCCCTGCCTGTTTCATACATTGGTGTCGGAAGTGATCGGACCTCGCATCCACGACAGTGCGTGTGCTTGGCCGGTGAGCGCGTTCCTGTAAGACGTAAAGTCGCAAGCTAGCGCGAGGACGCGCTCTTTGAAAGGAGGGAGTAGTGTAATGACCCTGGGTTATAAGCGCGGAAATCGACTCTGCCGCTGGAGCATGCTTTTGCGGCACAGTCGATAGCGCGCCGGACCTCGGGCTAGGAGGTCGAGGGTTTCGAGACCTGCTCCCTGCCTGTTTCATTACATTAAAAGCATGCTCGTGCGGCAGAGTCGATTTCCGCGCTTATAAACCCAGGGTCGTTACAAATATTATAGGCTCTCACAATTAATTTGTGGATGTCATCAAATAAATAATATACTTGGCAAATAAATTAATAAAAAATGTAAATAAATTCTCCACTCAAACTGTTTTTATTATGTTATCACACATTTTTTTTTACTGCATATGTGTGCAACAAAACTTGAACATTCACATTATGCTACTTTCTGTCAAGTAAATCTACGCATACAATTTGATGCATACGTTCGATAAATCGAACGTATGCATCACACAGAACGCACTGCAACTGCCTCTGCAACGCAATGCTGCAAGGCAAACGCAGCGTTCCATTGGAAATGAATGTACTTCTGGTGTTTCGAAACGCAATTACGCAGCCGGTGTGTTCGAAGCGTAACCCTAACAGATATCATACACAGGCCTGCATGCGTTTACCGCATGTGACAGCAAACACGCTATAGAAGGAGGGCATATAATGATTCCTGTTTGCACAGCTACAGTGACATAAAGTGCACAGCTGCACACATACAGTACCAGTCAAAAGTTTGGATACACCTACTCATTTAAGGGTTCTTCTTTATTTTTGCTATTTTCTACATTGTAGAATATTAGTGAAGACATCAAAACTATGAAATAACACATATGTAATCATGTAGTAACCAAAAAAGTGTTAAACAAATCTAAGTATATTTCACACTATTGGCACTCTCAACCAGCTTCACCTGGAATGCTTTTCCAACCGTCTTGAAGGAGTTCACACATATGCTGAGCACTTGTTGGCTGCTTTTCCTTCACTCTGCGGTCCAACTCATCACAAACCATCTTAATAGGGTTGAGTTCGGGTGATTGTGAAGGCCAGGTCATCTGATGATGAACTCCATCACTCTCCTTCTTGGTCAAATAGCCCTTACACAGCCTGGAGGTGTGTTGGGTCATTGTCCTGTTGAAAAACAAATGATAGTCCCACTAAGCGCAAACCAGATGGGATGGCGTATTGCTGCAGAATGCTGTGGTAGCCATGCTGGTTAAGTGTGCATGAATTCTAAATAAATCACAGACAGTGTCACCAGCAAAGCACCCCCACACCATCACATCACCTCCTCCATGCTTCACAGTGGGGACCACACATGCAGAGATCATCCGTTCGCCTACTCTGCGTCTCACAAAGACAGCGGTTGGAACCAAAAATCATAAATTTGGACTCATCAGACCAAAGGACAGATTTCCACTGGTCTAATGTACATTGCTTGTATTTCTTGGCCCAAGCAAGTCTCTTCTTCTTATTGGTGTCCTTTAGTAGTGGTTTCTTTGCAGAAATTTGACCATGAAGGCCTGATTCATGCAGTCTCCTCTGAACAGTTGATGTTGAGATGTGTCTGTTACTTGAACTCAGTGAAGCATTTATTTGGGCTGCAAGTTCTGAGGTGCAGTTAACTCTAATGAACATGTCCTTTGCAGCAGAGGTAACTCTGGGTCTTCCTTTCCTTTGGCGGTCCTCATGAGAGCCAGTTTTCTCATAGCGCTTGATGTTTTTTGTGACTGTAGTTGATGAAACTTTCAAAGTTCTTGAAATGTTCCGCACTGACTGACCTTCATGTCTTAAAGTAATGATGGACTGTCATTTCTCTTTGCTTATTTGAGCTGTTCTTGCCATAATATGGACTTGGTCTTTTACCAAATAGGGCTATCTTCTGTGTACCACCCCTACCTTGTCACAACACACCTGGCTCAAATGCATTAAGAAGGAAAGAAATTCCACAAATTAACTTGTTAATTGAAATGCATTCCAGGTGACTACCTCATGAAACTGGTTGAGAGAATGCCAAAAGTGTGCAAAGCTGTCATCAAGGCAAAGGGTGGCTATTTTGAAGGATTCCAAATATAAAATATTTCTTGATTTGTTTAACGCTTTTTTGAGGTTACTACATGATTCCATATGTGTTATTTCACAGTTTTTATGTCTTCACTGTTATTCTACAATGTAGAAAATAGTAAAAATAAAGAAGAACCCTAGAATGAGTAGGTGCGTCCAAGCTTTTGACTGGTACTTTATATATGGCCAAGGGAATGTTCAAGAAGGCACAACCCAACCATCTAACCCCATAATGTATTCAGTGATACAGTGAGAAAGTACATTAGTTTAATCTGGTCCCCATTGCCAGTTGACGCACCTCTGTTTGATGTACAGTCGTGGCCAAAAGTTTTGAGAATGACACAAATATTAATTTTCACAACGTCTGCTGCCTCAGTTTGTATGATGGCAATATGTATATACTCCAGAATGTTATGAAGAGTGATCAGATGAATTGCAATTAATTGCAAAGTCCCTCTTTTCCAAGCAAATGAACTTAATCCTCAAAAAACATTTCCACTGCATTTCAGCTCTGCCACAACGTCATATCAGTGATTCTCTCGTTAACACAGGTGTGAGTGCAATTCAACAGCTCAGACACAAGAGGTATGTGGCAGGGTCTACAGTCAATCACGGATTACAAAAAGAAAACCAGCCCCGTCGTGTCTTACTCCGGACAAGCTTTTATTCCGGATGCCCCCAAACCAATTGGACACGGGGATTCAATCAGAAAGAAAATGACTTTCCCCGCAGTCGTCAGCAGTCAATCCCTGTAGCTTTTGGCAGCAATATCAGTCTGTCCCTGATTGTTTTTCCTGGAGAGAAAGTGGCTCTTTGCTGCCCTTCTTGACACCAGGCCATCTTCCAAAAGTCTTCACCTCACTGTGCGTGCAGATGCACTCACACCTGCCTGCTGCCATTCCTGAGCAAGCTCTGTACTGGTGGTGCCCGATCCCGCAGCTGAATCAACTTTAGGAGACGGTCCTTGGCGCTTGCTGGACTTTCTTGGGCGCCCTGAAGCCTCCTTCACAACATTTGAACCGCTCTCCTTGAAGTTCTCTGATGATCCGATAAATGGTTGATTTAGGTGCAATCTTACTGGCAGCAATATACTTGCCTGTGAAGCCCTTTTTGTGCAAAGCAATGATGATGGCACGTGTTTTCTTTCAGGTAACCATGACTGACAGAGGAAGAACAATGATTCCAAGAACCACCCCACCTTTTGAAGCTTCCAGTCTGTTATTCAAACTCAATCAGCATGACAGAGTGATATCCAGCCTTGTCCTCGTCAACACTCAAATCAAATCAAATCAAATGTTATTAGTCACATACACATGGTTAGCAGTGTTAATGCGAGTGTAGCGAAATGCTTGTGCTTCTAGTTCCGACAATGCAGTAATAACCAACAAGTAATCTAACCTAACAATTCCAACAACTACTACCTTATACACACACAAGTGTAAAGGGATAAAGAATATGTACATAAAGATATATGAATGAGTGGTGTACAGAACGCATAGGCAAGATGCAGTAGATGGTATAGAGTACGGTATATACATATGAGGTGAGTACTGTAGGGTATGTAAACATAAAGTGGCATAGTTTAAAGTGGCTAGTGGTACATGTATTACATAAAGATGGCAGATGCAGTAGATGATATAGAGTACAGTATATACATATGAGATGGGTAATGTAGGGTATGTAAACATTATATTAAGTGGCATTGTTTAAAGTGGCTAGTGGTACATTTTTACATAATTTCCATCAATTCATTCCCATTTTTAAAAGTGGCTGGAGTTGAGTCAGTATGTTGGCAGCGGCCGCTAAATGTTAGTGTGGGCTGTTTAACAGTCTGATGGCCTTGAGATAGAAGCTGTTTTTCAGTCTCTCGGTCCCTGCTTTGATGCACCTGTACTGACCTCGCCTTCTGGATGATAGCGGGGTGAACAGGCAGTGGCTTGGGTGGTTGTTGTCCTTGATGATCTTTATGGCCTTCCTGTGACATCGGGTGGTGTGGTGTCCTGGAGGGCAGGTAGTTTGCCCCCGGTGATGCGTTCTGCAGACCTCACTACCCTCTGGAGAGCCTTACGGTTGTGGGCGGAGCAGTTGCCGTACCAGGCGGTGATAAGCCCGACAGGATGCTCTCGATTGTGCATCTGTGGGTGAACAGGGAGTACAGGAGAGGGCTCAGACGCACCCTTGTGGGGCCCCAGTGTTGAGGAATCAGCGGGTGGAGATGTTGTTACCTACCCTCACCACCTGGGGGCGGCCCGTCAGGAAGTCCAGGACCCAGTTGCACAGGGCGGGGTCGAGACTCAGGGTCTCGAGCTTGATGACGAGTTTGGAGGTTACTATGGTGTTAAATGCTGAGCTGTAATCGATGAACAGCATTCTCACATGGGTATTCCTCTTGTCCAGATGGGTTAGGGCAGTGTGCAGGTGTGGTTGCGATTGCGTCGTCTGTGGACCTATTGGGTCGGTAAGCAAATTGGAGTGGGTCTAGGGTGTCCGGTAGGGTGGAGGTGATATGGTCCTTGACTAGTCCTCTCAAAGCACTTCATGATGACGGAAGTGAGTGCTACGGGGCGGTAGTCGTTTAGCTCAGTTACCTTAGCTTTCTTGGGAACAGGAACAATGGTGGCCTCTTGAAGCATGTGGGAACAGCAGACTGGGATAAGGATTGATTGAATATGTCCGTAAACACACCAGCCAGCTGGTCTGCGCATGCTCTGAGGACGCGGCTGGGAATGCGTCTGGGCCTGCAGCCTTGCGAGGGTTAACACGTTTAAATGTTTTTACTCACCCTGGCTGCAGTGAAGGAGAGCCCGCAGGTTTTGGTAGGGGGGCCGTGTCAGTGGCACTGTATTGGTCCTCAAACGGGGCAAAAAAGTGTTTAGGCCTGTCTGGGAGCAAGACATCCTGGTCCGCG